>NW_009721929.1:1536-2532 GCF_000703405.1 Apaloderma vittatum | reverse complement strand
TTCCTCCTTACCCGTAGCCACGGAGCGGATGAGCACCGAATTGAGCTTGAGGACGGGGCTGAAGGTCTGCTTGTTGTCCGAGGAGCCCAGCGCCGTCTTGCCATGGCACTTGAGCACCAGCTTCTCGTCCTGCTTCTGCAGCAGCACCAAGAGATCCTCCAGGAGCAGGACGTGCAGGTCTGGGGATGCAAAGTTGGGACTAAACGGGGAGGGGGCGGGATCCCCGTAACGCTGTGTGGGCCAGGAGTGGAGGAAGAGGTGCCTCACCCACGGTTTTGTCCTTGCTGATGCGCCAGCTCAGCGGCCCCTCGTGGATCATGCGCCGGGAGGTGAGGTCCAGGTTCTGCAGGGAGGAAAAATCCAGTCGGGTTCTCAAAGAATCACAGAGTGTCGGGGTTGGAAGGGAGCTCTAGGGATCATCTCATCCTGCCAGAGCAGGGTCACCCAGAGCAGCCACCCAGGAACGCGTCCAGGCGGGTTGGAAAGTCTCCGGAGCAGGAGACTCCACACCCTCCCTGGGCAGCCTGGGCCAGGGCTCCAGAACCCGCACAGGGAAAAAGTTTCTCCTCATGATGAGGTGGAACTTCCCAAGTTCTAGCTTATCCCCGTTATTCCTTGTCCTGTTGCTGGGCGCCTCCAAAAACAGACTGGTCCCTTCCCCTTGACACCCACCCCTCTGATTTTTAGATGCATTAATAAATCCACTTTCAGCTTTTTTTGCGAGACTCGAGAGCCCCAGTTCTCTCAATCTTCACGGGGCACGATTCTCCCTCTGCCACCAGAGAGCTGCGAAAACACTCACCAGCCCGAGAACTAAAAACTAACCCACAATTTCAAAGAATAGAAGCAAAGCCTTTAAGCGGGTCTATCTTCCTCCTTCCGGAAAAATACGTAAAATTTCCTTTCTTCCACGGGAAGCGAGCACAGGTTGGGGTGAGCACGAGTTGGGGTCACCCAGGAGCTCGGGGGGGTTACCTTGAACTCGGCGGCCAGCGG
>NW_009721929.1:0-1437 GCF_000703405.1 Apaloderma vittatum | reverse complement strand
GTCCCGGGCCTGGTCCCGCGCTCGGCACAGCTTCTCGTGCTCCGAGGTGCCCGCTGCGACGGCAGAAGAGCTCAGAACCCCCCCGCTCGGGAGATAAGAAGCAGCCCCAGGCTGGCAAAACACGGTGCAAGAGCTCCGCCGCTGCCCCGGGGGAGGATTTTCCCTCTCGCCGTACCCTCGGTGTGCTTGATGATGTTCTCCAGCAGCAGCGGGTACTTGGTGAGCCGCTGCATTTCGGAGATGATCAAATCCTTGAGCTGCAGGCGCCGGCACTGCGGGTTGCTTTCCGCTTCCTAAGGGAAAAAAAAAAAAGAAAAGGGGGTAAAAGAGGTGGGCTGGAGGGGGGGAAATTCAGAATGTTGAGGTGAGGAACCCCCTCCGGGACAGGGACAAACCTGCATGAAGATCTGGAAGCGGCTTTCTTTGCGCTGCTTCGTTTTGATGAGCTCCAGGGCGATGGATTGGTAAGAGCAGAAGTCAGCGGCCACTTGCTGGATTTCCTCTTTGGCCGCGCCGTCAAACTGGGGGAAGGAAAAAAACAGGCTCAGGGACCCCCCAAACTCACCCCTGATGTCCAGTTCCAACCCTTCCTTACCCGAGAGAGCATGAGATCCCCAATTTCTTTGATGATTGGTCCTTCTTCCCGGAGCTTCTTCATGGATTCGGAGAGAGAATCTGAAGGAGGACGTGAGAGAAGACGGGGAGTGAATGGGGTGGGTGGGCCAGCACCCAACCCAGCTGCCCCTCCCAGAGGGTCCCCAGAGGGTCCTGGAGGGTCACCGGAGCGTCCAAGAACCAGAAGAAATTTACTTGGAAGCATCAGAATCCAAAGCAAAGAAATAAGCGTGTGTAAAACCACAATCTCATATAAAAACATAATATTTAATAGAGGGGTTTGGTTTTCTTCCCTCTCAGATAGAGGCTTTTTGGCTGGTTTTTAGCAGGAAAACACGAGAAGGGAGCACGTTCGGGTACAAACGTGGTTTCACACCATGAAAAAAGTGCGGCCCGAAAGCGGGTTACGCCGAAACAGCCAGAAAAAAACCAAAACAATCTGGGATTACCCAGAAAAAAAGAACAACAAATAATCTGGGATTGCTCCGAGGAGAGGCTGGAGCGGCGATGCTGGTGCCAGCAGCGGGTGGGAGTCCTCTGCTCCCCCCCCCGGGGGGTATTTCTAGGTGGGGAGAGGCCTTACTGTGGATTTCTATGAGGTCGGGGAGGTTGGGGAAGAGGAGCGCCAGCTCCTCGCGCGACACCAAGCTCTCCTTCTTCATCCGCTGGTAGAAGAGGAGGTCGAGGACTCGGAGGATGCGGAGGTGAGACCCTTCGGTAGCGAAGAGCTCTGCAGGAAAGGTACCGGGGTGGAGAAGCGCCCCGGAGGCGAGCCTAGGATGGTTTTGGGGGGGTTTCCCCTCGCGTCCTCGCTTCTTACCG
>NW_009721928.1:305-1942 GCF_000703405.1 Apaloderma vittatum | reverse complement strand
GCTGTCGCCATGGAAAGGGAGTGGGCTGAGGGCAAGGGAAGGGATGGAAGGGGTGACATCTTCCTCCCTCCCTGTGCTGAGAATGAGGAGAGTGCTATGGCTCTGCTCGCTATCTCCTGCCAGTGCTGTGCCAGCCAGCTGGTCCCTGGGGGCTGCAAGCCGGTGTCTTGGTGTCAGGGACTCCTAGCCAGCTCCTGGCAAGCTGGCCCTTGTGGCATGGTGCAATGTGTTATTGCACCTGTTTAATTAACCCCAATTAGTCTAAGTGCTGTTGTCTCCTCAGGCAGTGGTACCTCCTGGGGGCACAGGCTGAAGGGAGGTGGGGCAGAGACCTCACCAGCAGCCGATGGGCCCTGGGCAGGGAGCTCCTGCAGGTTCCTGTGGTGATGTTTCCAATGTGCCTGATTTGAAAACGCATTTGGCATATCCAAATGTGCAGGTGAAAGTAGGGCTGGGATATCTACATTTGCAAGGTGCCTTTTATCTCTGTGTTGGCCATGACCTCAGAGGTCCCGTGATGCAGGAGCTAGAAGAAAGCAGATGGTCATCTGCGGGTCCTCCAACCCACTCGGGACCCCTGCTCTGAGGGGTTTGTTCAACACTGGCTCTTACAGTTTAGGATGCTTTTGAAGCAAGAATCAAGGATGCTGAATCTGATGTCTTGGTGCTGGAAATAGAGGCTGCACTGCTGTTTGCTCCCTGAGGTCTCTGGTTATCACCTGGCAAAGGATTTGCTCTCCTAGCCTAGTTTCACCCTCCCAAATGACTATCAAATGTCTCTTCCCTTAGATTTCACCAGAGCTTTTATTCATCAGAGGCTGGATATATCCTTCCTGCCAGATTACTTGTAGAAGGAATGCTTCAAGGCTTAATCCCATCTCTAACAAGCTGTGGCACATCACAGCATCCAAACTCTGTTGCCGCTACGGGGGCCGGAGCTGGTTTCTTACGCAGACCAGGTCTGCCAGCACGCTGTGTCCCTATTCCCCCCTTTGTTTTTATTTTTCTTTTCTTTCCCCCTAAAATCTGGGAGACCCGCAAGGCTGTGCTGAGTGGAGGCTTGGGTTGCACTTCCCGGGGCTGGGATGCCACCGAGCCTCGGTCCGGCTGGCCTCGTCGCTCCGTCCCGCCGCAGGTGCGTTGCTGACTGGGGAAGCGGGATCCGCTTCTCTCCCTGCCCTGCTCCGCGTCTTTCGGGGGCTACAATGCTGAGGGTAATAAAACCCCTGAGGTCCCTCTGCCCTGCTCTGAATGGGAGCTTTGTCTCTGGGAAGAAATGACTTGAAACTGATCTGGGGAGAGGCGATTGTTATCTGAAGGCTCCTGAACTGTTTGGATCCTGACTTTGTTAGAGATCTTGTAATTTAAACTTCAACCTGCTTATTAGAAATTTGAGATAATAGTTTTAATAATAAAAAGCAGATTTTTTTTTTTCCTCTTAGTTCCTGTGTTCCTGTCTTCCTTTTTCTCTCCGCTGCTGCGGATATTTAATCATCTGATATGCATCCTCCCCCCCCCACTTTTGCTTTTATTTTTTTAAATAGTGGGATGAAATGGCGAGATGTTTCTTTTTGAGGTCTGCCAAGGAAAGATCACGCAGGCCTGTCCCTACGGTCCCTGCGCATTTTAGAGCATCC
>NW_009721928.1:0-279 GCF_000703405.1 Apaloderma vittatum | reverse complement strand
TGCCAGCTTGTGAGCTGTTCGCTCTCTCCCCTTGCAAGGGCCTGGGAGTCTCTCCAGGTGACGGGGTGACCCCTTCTTCATGGGGGTGCCCTCCCAGGGGGGCCCTGGACCCCTGTGGCTGCTTGTTCCTGTGCTCAGCCCCGTGGTGGGGTTGGGATGGGATATGGGAGCTCTTCCCGAGAATCTCCTCGGAATTCTCCCAGCTGGCCGGCAGCTCCCTGGCCCCGAAAGTGCCCGGAGGAAACGTGTTTGGACATGTGCGGGTGCATTAGCATTCCT
>NW_009721927.1:0-9192 GCF_000703405.1 Apaloderma vittatum | reverse complement strand
TAATAATAATTCCAAGAAATTAATATATAACTAAATAGCAGGGTACATTTGGCCCTACTCACACAATCTTTGTTTAGGAATAAATTAATTTTTTAAGTTTGGCTTTATTTACTGTGAGGTAGTTTTTAAACACACAATTAACATGGGAATTTTTTCAATGAAAACAACCTTTAACAGATTAGTTAGTAAGGTCTTGAACCAGAGTCTTGGTCTTATGAAAGTGCTTCCTGCTGGTGTGCTAGTGTAAGGAAGATCCAAACACTGGTGCAATTGTATGGGGATTTTCCTACTGCACTGGAAGCTGGTTTCACAGACTATAACAGAAATGTGACCTAGAGTAAAAGATGCAGTTTTCATCTAGTTTCCCAGCTTTCTGAGCTTGCAGGTGGGGCTGTAGGACACATCCAACCCAAGTCACAGCGTGACGCTGAGTTCACCCGTCTGGGAGCTGTAGCCAGCTGACAGAGCCAGAGCAGCTGCCCCGGGGCTTGGTGCCACACAGGCCAGACACTGCTGCCACTGCCAGCTGGGATCATCTCCACACGCTTCATCACATGGTGAATCTTGCTGTGCACACGTGCGAGTGGGATGTTAAAAGCAGTGCTCCGCTCTAATTTATATCTGAAGTCTGCAGGGTCTGGGACCAGGCCACTATAATCTATGTAGAAACCCTAGATGATTAGCAGCCTGAGTAAATAACTGGAAAAGGATATGAACTCATTCCCAAGGAAATGTAACTATCATACCCTTGGAACAGGAACAGTGAGACTGAAATGAAATCACCTCTTCACAAGTTTGGAACATCATAAAGTGAATCCTTAAAGCCAGAAACATAGCCCAGATACTTCCTCAGTTTTAAGTGCAGTGGAGCAATGCTGATTCATATTGATTCAACTCGGATTCCAGAAATGTAACGTTTTCAAAATTGGCTGCAAGGTCATTAGGAACATGGTTTAGTTGTGGACTTGGCAGTGTTAGGTTAATGGCTGGACTCGGCGATCTTAAAGGTCTTTTCCAACCTAAGTCATTTATGATTCTATGATTTTTCACAAAACTGATAGCTGCATGAAGAATAGGAAAAGTCATGTGCCTGTAGGCCAACCAAATCAAATCCAGCATATATATAGGGAATTTAACAGAGGTCTTCACTCTACAGATCTGTTTTGAAGCTGAGAGTTGTCCTGAATATTTTTGGAAAAAACAGTCTCCCAGACTGTGTCAACTTTCACACAAAAAAGAAAAACGTCTCAGCAAAAATAACACAAGCATTGCAGTCCTTGATCAGTCTGCTCTTCAGTCATTGATGGGGACAAAAAAACATCAGGAAGAGCAGAGACAGCCTTAGCTGACGCAGTCTCTTCTGAAAAGCTGCTGCTGTGGCTGTTTCAGATGCTGGGGTTGTGGCTGTGGCTGCTGGTGACAGTGAAGGTGACTGAGGAGGGGCTAAAAATATGAATGCCCAGGGGAACGCGCTAAGCACTTGCTCTGCCTGTCGCTCCGGGGTAGCTAACATCAGTACTAATTGATCCAAATGCTCATGCTGAAAATGAATGAGAGCAAGAGCTGGCAAAGCATCCAGCCAGAGCCTGCCAAAACCAGCCAAACTTTCTTTTCATGGGTAAAATATAGATTTATGTCCGGGGCAAGGATCATGATGGAAGTGAAAATAGGGGTTGAGGAAAGAGGGAGAAGGGGTGGAGGGACAGCTGTGGATGTAGTTCCTCACCAGCTAAACCACAGAAATGGCCTGCAGGGACAGAGATTAGCCAGCCAGGTTCTATGCACAGGAGAAATCCATATAGCCATTTCACTTTCTTACGAAGTGGGAGTTTCTCATGAAAGTGCGAGTTTTGCTTTCTTAAGGGAGAAGGAAAAGGCACAACATTACTCCAGAGTCACTCCATGGATGGAGGTATCCATGCAGGCAGACAATATGGAAAAGAATCAGATTTGAGGAGGCATTCCATATGAGAGGTGCTTGATGTTATGTTAGCTGTCTTATCGAGGAACCACTGCAATACAGTGGTTTAACGTACGTTTGCCCTCCTATTGTCATAGAAGACAACCCTTGGGCTCCTTTCCTAAGGAAGAATCAATTCCCAACAGATGTTAAAGTCCTTTTTAAAAAACTCCACCTGTACATTTTAATATTTCACTACACTTGGGCAGATCAAACATTTTCTAGTACCTAATCTGAACACCCGAGCTACAATTTAAGGCCAATATTTCTTATCCAATCAGCCATGAACAGGAAATAGAGTTTTGAACAGTTTTAAATCAAATTAATTCTTCTATTGTTCTTCAGAGGACGCTTTTTCATATTTGGAATAAGCTTATCTTTTGACATGGCTTGCCAGCCAGTGATGACAGTGAAAACCCAGACAGAACAGCTTTTATGTAGCTGTGCTTAAGAAAACAGGAAAGCACAAGGAGTATATCGTCAGGAAGAGCGCATATAGGCTAAATGGAAAATCATCTTCTGCTCTTTCTTCCTGGACTTGTTGAAGTCTCCTCCTCTAGGTACTAGAAGAGTAGGGCCAATTTAACAAGTCCAACAAAAGGACTGTGCAGAGATCTCGGAAGACTTGCTTGTGGTAAGGCAAAAAATGATGTAAGCACTGTGTTTACCACACGTCAATCAGCAGAAACATAGACCTCCATCTTCACTAAGCGATTGGCATTCAGACTGCTAGGAGTACAGAGGTGGAAGAAGTGCAGCCATGAAAACAGCCCCAGTGGAGACAGGGATCCTTAGCAATCAAAAATGCACAGCTTCATATGTAGCAGTAATTGCCGCAAGTTAGCACTTCCTTAGACAAACCTGGTTCAATGCAAGCTCTCAAGTTGTGGCAGAAAAGACGGAAGAAGCTGACATTCTAACAGAGCAGTGACTAAACCACAGAGTGCTGATTCAATCAAAATTCAAGCTGACTGGCCCATAGGCTTGGGAAATTCACACCCAATACTTTGCTGGATCTTCCAAGAGAAGGAAAGCGTATTCTGAGTCAATGAACTCAAATCTGGTTAGAAAAGTATTATGTTTACACCACAACACCACAAAAAATCTTGTCTGGGAAGAGCAGAGGGAAGAGGGAGGAAAAAAAAAAAGAAACTAAACCGAAAACCAGAGAAAAAATATTCTAGAAAGTGATGCAAAAGTGAAATGCAGCTGCCTAAGTAATGCATGGAAGATGAATTAGCATCTAATAAATTCCATTGATAAATTCTTCAAGCATATCATTAAAGATAAGACAGAGTTCTTTGCATATCGTTAATGGTGGACAAAATTTCAAATCATGGGCTGGCTTCATCAAAGGCATAACAGGTAGATAGATTTCCATATAATGAATGCATTTCTATTCATTAAATTCCCCAACTAGAGAAATAATGAGTGGTGGAAATGCTCGTTATCAGATACTGATATTTATAGAAAATCACCACATTGTAGGAAAAAATACAGCTCAAATCAATATTTATGAAGGACTGTTTTCCTATAAATTAAGAGAAACTTTGCCTTTGTATCATGAATTCTTTGTTTAATTATCCATTTCTGCATTTTAATCAACACAAATGCAATATGTCTGTTAATAACCATGTAACAAAAGTACTCTACTCATTATTCCTTTGAGGAATTCACTCCGTTGTTGGATAACTGCAATTCCCAGTACAACACGTATACATTCTGTCCTGTATTTACTCTTTTCTTTGGTCTTCATGAAAATGCTTTTTAGTTCATCCACAAAAAAAAACACAAAAGCAGCTGTGACATTAATAAATGGAGTCTAGAAATAAATATTTCCATGCAGAAAAAAGTCTTTAACCAGATCAGGTTTGGACTTTTTACTATTCTTTTTCTGGGAAAAAAAATATGATTGAAAGTGACCTTTAGGTAACTATTATCATCCAAAGTGAAAACAAGATTATTCAATTAATACTTTATATAGTACAAAAAATGTTGGGCCATATCATGGGATTTAAAAGCTTATATTCAATACACACAGATTTAATATTCATGCAAGTAAATCCTGTGGGTGCAGAGTAAAACACAAACCATGGTATTTAATGAGATTCTCTATCTGAAAAATGTGGTTATGGCTAAACCAGCTCTCCTTTACAAGAAATCTAATATTTGATTTAGGTTAATGATGCCTCTTCTCAAATTAATCTTGTGTCTTTAATTATTCAAATCTTCAGCATTACTGAAACCTTTCTAATTATTCCCATTGCTCAGTGGTATTAGCAAAAATTATGCTTAAATTTAAAATCACTTTAATGGAGGCCATATTATTCTCATGCTTATTTGACTATTTAAGATTTCACCTCTGAGACAAAAAGGGTTGACTGCAGCCAACATCTCCTTTATTAAATTTATAATCTTTGCATTTTTACCAGTAACTTAATAAGAAGCAAAATAGACCACTCTTATTAGATTCTGCCCCCACCTTTCAACTAGTAAATCCCACCCTTCATATTACCTCCTCATTTATGCTTTTTAAAGTTTTATGATACTAATATTCTTTTACGATCTGTTCAGTTTATCAGTTGGCAAGGTTTTATGTACCTTTTCTGGTGAATTGCCATTGAGTAATGAAGAATACTGTTTATTTCAGGTAAATAAAATAACATGTGAGACTGCAATATTGAATGATATTTGTTTTCAATGTTATTTCAAGATGTCAGAATACACTGTGTAAATGTAAGTTCTAAGTGCAGTAGAAGGAAACTCAGACAGAGAAGAGAGGAAAATATTTTAGAAACGTTCCTCTTGTTTTATACTTGATATACTGATTTTTATCACCTGAAGAGTGCTTGCATTTTAAGATGTTGAATCTCCTTTTAACATATTTTATTTTATTAAGTATTTTTGTTTCATTTGGGGACCTACTGCTGTTTTTGAAAGTCAGCTTCTGTTCTGATTTCCTTTGCATTTTGGAAGTTACAGCTAACAACTCCCAGTACTGAGTCATCCAAAACTTGATTCTGATCACAGTCAAACTGAAGACCTTCCTATGCATAAGAAATCAGTCAACTCTATGACACTGTTCTGGAACTCTAAGATAGACATCCACAACCTTAAGAGTTATTTGCTAGGATGAGGATGGGCCTGGTTGTTTAAAGGTGAAATATTTATCAGTAGAATAAAAAACTAAGCAGTTTCTTCATGAAAGCAAATGTTAAAATGGAAAGTCCTGCCGACTGGTATGGGCTTCAAGGCTTCCATTCTAGGTGATGAATTCAAAAAACAAGCAGGTTTACTGTGGCCTGTCTGGACTTGCCAACACAGATAATACAGCTTATACATTGATTGTCTTTCTGATAATACTGCTATGTATTGCTTAAAGTATGAGTGTGTATTCCTGGCACCTCAGGACACAAGTTAGATACCAACTTCTTGGGAGGATGTAAACTACTGTCTACCACTGTCTACAAAGCAGAAACTGGAAGAGTATTATGTCTGGGATGGCCATTACCCAGCTACAAATTCCTCCCCAGTTTCTCTCTCTCCCATTTCCGCACTGATTTCTCCTTGGACAACATCCACTCTTCAGTCTCCCACACTCTTGTCACATTTTGCTCCAGGCTAGTGAGCCCCTTTCAGTCCTTCTAATCATGTGCCCTGTTAATGTCAAGCAGAACAGAAGGAACGTGGAATTTTCCTTCCCCTGGGTTCACTCCCCAGAGAGGAACCCTAGTGGGAGTGTCAGTTGGCATCATTATGATTGAATTTTCAGTAATTGCATCATTATGTACATTTCCACAGTATCTACTATTCTGCAAATTAATTAGAAACACATCAGGGTTCAACAAAAGGCACAATATCCTTCCTTACTTGCCTCGTCATAACCTCTTTCTTAAATAGATTAAATCCTTTCTTATATAGATCAAATCAAGATAATAACTTTCTTGGGGAGCATTGCCTAGAATAATCAGATTTCTCAGGGGAAGATGCTGATAATTAAATTTATCAGGGCTGGACCTCTACCTGACATTCAGAGATACTATTTCTGTAGCTGAAATCCATTGGAATCAGGATAATTCAGCAGGTTTCTCAGCTACAGGAATCCATTTTTTAAAATATTTCATCTATCTGGAGCTTTGCTGGAAGGCTGTTTTGTTTTGCATTGTTTGTTTGTTTGTTTTGAAGATAAAACATACCTTGTTGACAAGAAAAAGTTGCCAGTTCTGAATTTGTTTATTAATCGCACATTAAACATTGCCTGGCTTTTGAGAGCTTAGAAAACATGCAGTGCTGATACAAATGAGGAAAGGATAGTGCTTAGAATGCACTTAGGACCATAAAAAAAAAATCATCAGTGGAGTTGAAATAGCAGTGTTGCTGCCATAAAGTTGGTCATATCATTTGACAGTTGGTCCCAAAATGCTTGGAAGAACCCAAATGATCAGAGGTGAGACCTTTCCTAGATTATTATCACCTCAGAGTTGGCTACAGCCCACTCATTGATCCCCAGATCTCTAATAACATGGTAACACCTGATCCCATACATATTTGAAACTACCTTTCATATAGTTCTTAAATGTGGACTATTGATCTAATAGACTATAATAAAAGCCCTCCCTGTCTTGTCGATGCATATGTATGGGCTCCTAAGAGGATTATTGATCCTTTAAACTCTCATAGATCTTGCATACTTATGAACTCTTTCAAATACACACTATTGACCTGTATGTCTGCACTTTGTGTACATGAATTATTCTTAGGAAACCTTAACATTCATTACTGACAACTAAATACATCACTGTAGATTCTCTATAGATCTTGGCCTTTTCTGTCAGAACAGCTGTCTTGAATGCACACCAAGAGACTTTCACCTAGGTCTCATGTTTCAATTTTTCAGAAGAAATCTCAGGTATAGGACAGCTCCTGTCTACCTAAGGTTTGTATTCTCTTGGTGTTTTAATGCACTGTCATATACAAATGTTTGGTAGAGGTCAGAATGTTAAAAATAACTCTGAGACAATCACAGGGAGGCACACACTACCAACTTTTCCTTTCCATGTTAATGACTGATTTGACTCACAGATTAAAACAAAATACAATGGGCCTAATAGCAGAAGGAAATTATGTGGTGGTTGTCTATACACACGGACTAAGAACAAGAATTCAAACCTGTGGATACAAATTGGAACATAGGAGGTTGCACAAAAATATTAGAAAAAACTTTTTCACTGTGAGAGTGACAGAGCACTGGCACAGGCTGCCCAGGGAGGTTGTGGAGTCTCCTTCTCTGGAGACATTCAAAACCTGCCTGAATGCGTTCCTGTGTGACCTACTGTAAGTGATTCTGCTCTGGCAGAGGGGTTGGCCTAGATGATCTTTTGAGGTAACTTCCAACCCCTGAAATTCTGTGGTTCTGTGATTCTGTGATTCTGTGATTCTATGGTCATGTTCCCCTAGCAAGTATCTTTAGGTAGGGCTTATCCCCTTAGGGCCCCATGTGGACTCTACTGTGTAGACTCCCTTGGTCACTTATCACCACAGTTGGCTCAGCTGGGCCAGTACTTGCAAAGCCATTTGTCCAAAGTGTAGGTTTTGGTGCAGAAGGTTAAAAAATGAGACTTCTTTAAAAAGTGTACTTAAGAAAATTACTGTTATTCTACAGATTGGAAATATTATGTCTTTTTTATTCTGGTGCTTTCAGGACCTTTTTAGTCCAAATTTTTTTCAAGTGAATATTACTAGAGTCAAGTAATTTCAGCAGCAGCCCACAAACCAATTCTTTAGGAATTATTTCTTATGTATCCGAAGTCAATGCCAGTTTCAAAACCACTCAGAACCTCACAAAAAAAACCCAACCCTGAGCATCAGGTTCCATTTGAATTCACTTGTCAAGATCCATTTTTTCAGTGTAAAAAAAAAAGTCACAACCTTTCCAGAAAATCATGTTTTGGAAAAATGTCAACTCTTAAGGATTTTTGTTTAAGGAAAAATCAAAGTAAAAATTTTCAACAAATGAGATGTTTCCCTTTTTGCTTCAAAATTTCTTTTGATTTTATGTAAAAGACCAATAATGAAATACTGCATGACTAGTTTCTGAATCAAACAGTTTCAATATATCTGAAATCTATTGTGTCAAGCCAAAAATATTTGCAAGCATATTTTATGGAAAAATTCAAATATGTTTTGTTCTAGTCTTGGACATTTTCCCTCTCTAATGAAACATAAATATCAGCTATCATTAACATTTTTGTCAGTACAAGACAAATCTAGTTATCAATATGCAAAACATTGTTCATCCAATGAAGCATATACCAGAAGGTGTGGATGTATTTTTTTCTTTCAGCCTCACATCCACAAATTATCCACCTTTTAGACTCCATCTTAATGAATTAGTCCTCCCTTCATTCTGCTTCATAAATGTGAAGAATTAGTTACCTCAAAACTAGGTCCATGAAGATAGTAGGTTGAACAGTGTTTTGAGAGTTACCTAATCCATAAAGCAGGAAAGCATTCCTCCTGTCTGTGAAATACATGTCCTTTACACAGCCATACCAAGGGGCATCTCCCTGAACTAACACACACTGTCCTGGCCTCTCACTGGGGACTGAAGGACAAAGCTCTTCCTTTCAAAAATTTGATTTTGTGCAAAATGTAGTGCAAAAGGAAATGAAGCTCACTTTGCATTAAGCAGTTCATAGAATCGTAGAATCATAGAATGGCCTAGGCTAGAAGAGACCTTAGAGATCATCTAATCCACCCTCCCTGTCATGGGCAGGGACGCCTCTCAACTAGATCAGGCTACTCAAGGCTCTGTCCAACTTGGCCTTGAACCCCTCCAGGGAGGGGCATCCACAACGTCTCTGGGCAATTTATTCCAAAGTATTGCCATCCTCGTGCTGAAGAATTTCTTCCTAAAATCTAATCTAAATCTATTCCTCTTCAACTTAAACCCATTTCCCCTTGTCCTCTCGCTGGACACTCTTGTAAAAATTCCCTCCCCAGCCTTCTTGTAGGTTTCTGACTTTAGAGGGAAAAAAAGGCAATCTAATTAAAATTCTGATGTTTGTATGGGAATATTTAGATCTGAAGATAGCACAAGAGGTGACAAGGTATATTTTTATTCCAGCTTATATAATTTTAAATTCTCAGCATCTCCACTGAACTCAGTGTTCCTGTAGGACATTGTAGAGAGGTTGGTGACGTTGTAGAGAGGTTAGTGCTGGTCTCTTCTC
>NW_009721926.1:0-1000 GCF_000703405.1 Apaloderma vittatum | reverse complement strand
CCCCCTCCCAGCGTCTCGGGGGTCTCGGTTCACGACTGGAGATTTTTCAATTATATATAATTTTGCTATCTCTTTGATATTGATATAATTTGATATAATATAATATCGTTAATATGATATAATATAGTTAATATGATATAATGTGATATAATATGATGTAATGTAATAAATAGAATAGAATGGGATAGAATAGTTCAATATATTTAATATATAATTTCTATAACTCTTCCAAAGAGAACAGAATAGAATAGAATAGAGTAGAATAGAATAGAAAAGAATAGAATAGAATAATTCAAATGTAGAATATTTGTATATAGATTTTCGATAACTCTTCCAAAAATAATAGAATAGAATAGAGTAGAATAGAATAGAAAAGAATAGAATAGAATAATTCAAATGTAGAATATTTGTATATAGATTTTCGATAACTCTTCCAAGAGAATAAAATAGAATGGAGTAGAACAGAATAGAATAAAATAATTCAATATATTCACTATATAATTTTGTTAACCCTTCCAAAAATAACAGAATAGAATAGAATAGAATAGAATAGAATAGAATTCAATATATTCAATATATTTCGATAACCCTTCAGAATGGAATAGAACAGAATAGAATAATTCAATATATTCAAAATATAATTTCAATAACCCTTCCAAAGAGAACAGGAGTAGAATAGAATAGAATGATTCAATATATTCAAAATATAATCTCATTAACCCTTCAGAATAGGACAGAATAGAATAGGATAGAACAGAATAATTCAATGTATTGAACAAATAATCTTAATAACCCTTCAGAATAGAACAGAATAATTCAATATATTAAAAAAATAATCTCAATAACCCTTCAGAATAGAATAGAATAGAATAGAACAGAATAGAATAGAACTACATGATTCAATCTATCCTTCCGATAACCCTTCTGCAATCCACAGCAGCGATATTCCTCCACCCTCCAAGCCAAAATCAAACCCAACCCTGCTCCGACTGGGATTTTG
>NW_009721925.1:0-946 GCF_000703405.1 Apaloderma vittatum | reverse complement strand
TTTCTATAAATATATCAGCAACAAAAGGAGGTCTGACGACAATCTCCATGATTTATTGGATGCAGGGGGAAACATAATGACAAAGGATGAGGAAAAGGCTGAGGTTCTTAACGTCTTCTTTACCTTGGTCTTCAACAGTAAGACTAGTTGGTCTCCAGGTACCCAGCCCCCTGAGCTGGAAGGCAGGGACAGTGAACAGAATGAAGCCCCTGTAATCCAGGGGTAAATGGTTTGTTGCCTGCTGCTCCACTTAGACACACACAGGTCTATGGGGCCAGATGGGATCCACCCAAGGGTTCTGAGGGGCTGGCAGAAGTGCCCACCAAGCCACATTCCATCATTTACCAGCAGTCCTGTCTAACCGAGGAGGTCCCAGGGGACTGGAGGTTGGTAAATGTGACATGAGAAGGTCTGGAAGGAGGATTAGGGAACTACAAATCTGTCAGCCTAACCTTGGTGCTGGGGAAGGTTATGGAGCAGATCATCTTGAGTACCATCATGTGGCACATACAGGACAACCAGGGGATCAGGCCCAGCCAGTGTGGGTTTATGAAAGGCAGCTCCTGCTTGACTCATCTGATCTCCTCCCATGACAAGGCGACTCACTCAGTGGGTGAGGGAAAGGCTGAGGATGTTGTTTACCTGGACTTTTGTAAATCCTTTGACATCATCTCCCATAGCATTCTCCTGGAGAAACTGGCTGCTCATGGCTTAGAGGGGCATATCTTTTGCTGGGTGAAACACTGGCTGGCTGGCTGAGAGCTAAGAATGGTGGTGGATGGAGTTAAATCCAGTCGGTGGCAGGTCACCAGTGGTGTTCCCCAGGGCTCAGGACTGGGGCCAATTCTGTCTAATATCTTTACCAATGATATAGAAGAGAGGCTCAATGATCTTAAAGATCTTTTCCAAACTAAACAATTGTATGATTTCATTATACCCTTAGTGA
>NW_009721924.1:0-1112 GCF_000703405.1 Apaloderma vittatum | reverse complement strand
TCTGTGGCTGAGACAACACCTTGGCTTCCCACCAGCGACATCATAGCCTTCATCGCTGCCACCATGTAGAAACCTTAGTGATGAAACAAAGAGACATTATAAAGAGGGGAGGGTCCATGGAGCTCCTCTATTCTGAGATGCTATTAGTAGTGACCACAGAGAACTGCAGGCAGGAAAGCTGAGCTTAACTTTGGATCCAGAGCTGCATTGCTTTTCTGTACTTTAGGAAACTGCTTCCACTTAAAAGCAAGTTTTTTGCTAGCCAAGAGTGAGAGGAATATGTCCCACATTTTTTTCTATGTTTCCTAGGTTAGGAACTGCGCACTCTTAATCATAGAACCTCTCTTTTCTACTGTAGTCTTTTCCAGAATACTTGACTATAAGATAGCCAAGTCCTCCTGATTTGAGGCATCTGCTTGCTCACACTGAGCCTCTGCTCACCAGCAAACTAAATGCAGCTTTGCCACAGATCTTCCTAAGGATTGGTGGCCACAAAAGCTAACCATGGCTGTAGCTTGGGGCTGGTGGGCTGTGGACACCCAGCTTTGTCAGAAATTCCTCTGAAAATCCTGAGCCAGGAGTAGGAAGAGACTGGGTCTGAAATCGCACCTTCCCTTGTTTTTGGCATGGTGCTACAGCCCCCCACGGGACACTTGGATAGTGAGGAGCCTGGGGGGCTGCCAGGACACCCTCCCAGCCCATGGCTGTGGATCACAGCCACACAGGGTGAGAAGAGCCGTGGGGCAAGCATCACCCCCAAGACATCAAAAAAATCACCTTCCGACAGCTCTGGGATGGATGCTACAGGAGATGGAGGGAGGCAGGGAGGGGGAACACCTTGCAGTGGAGAAAGCTTTCCATCCCTGGGAGGAGCTGGCAGTGGCTCCCCTGTCAGAACTCTCCGTCGCCCCGGCCAGCCCCAAGGGTACTCACCTCCGGAGCGGAGCGGCTGGGGGCCCGATCCTCGCGGCAGGTACCCCGCTCGCCCTTCGCTCCTGCTTTATATGCATCGCCGCTCGCTCTGATTGGCCCGGCAACCTCCCGTCACGTGGCCGAAGCCTAATCAAAGTTGACGTGCTTCCAAACTCCTAAATAACTAACCCAGACCCCCC
>NW_009721923.1:0-2331 GCF_000703405.1 Apaloderma vittatum | reverse complement strand
ATATATTAATAAAATTTTAATTATATATTTTTAAAATACTGGAATTAACAAATCATTATTTATTATTATCATTGAAATACCACTATAAAATCAATAGTTATTTTATTACATTTAGGTAATAATGTAATAGTCACACACAGCTTCTAAAAGGTCATTTCTGATTAGGCTCTGGAAAAAGGGCATTTGAAATAGCAGATTTTCCTGGGCAGCATACTTTCTCTCAGAGAACATAGAGAAGTTTCCAACGCCCGAAAAGTTAATGAACAAAAAAATACAGGTTGACAAAAGAGGGCTGCTGCCTACCATCACCAGTACATTTCTCACTAGGAACAGGAAGTAGAAGAAAAATGAGAGACAGCACACTTCGTCAAGCAGTATTAAAATATGTATTCATCTTGCTGAGAGTTTTAGGGATGGATTTTTTTAATAGCTATTTCGGTATTTCATCATTTTACCACTGGCTGATTTGATTTGCCTAACAGGTTTATTCTTTATCTTGTTCTCTTTTAACAGGTTTTCACTGTATAGCTTTGATGTGGAATAACTGGGACAGAGGAAAGTTTTTAGAAGTCCTTATATTGTAAATGGCATTTCTTTACAGATATCGCATTCATAGATACATTAAGACACCACTTTTATTAGGTCTAGTCACATAACATAGAACTGGAAGTGCAAGTACTCCAACTCTATAAATTATGTAGATACAAGGACCAACTTTTCTTTTAGTTTCCTGAGAATTACTGTTTGAGATAGGAATGGCAAATGAGCCAGTGCAGCTTACAGGAAAACTTACTTAGCTATGTGCTGTGAATGGTTAAGTATATCCAAACCTATAGTACTTCAGTACTTCAATCTATGCTTGATTTCCATTGTCCTCAGTGAAACAAAAATACATTATTCAGTGTTTTGCTGAACTGTGTCCAGCTTCATTGGAGTGCTTTGTCTCCAGGTTTCTGTATAGGTTATAACTTAGTGTTGATATCAAAAGGAGTAGGAGGCTAAATATTTAGCTGAACTGCAACGCATTTGATTATTAAAGCATTTCAGGGACCTTTACTTAGTAAAGCTGAATTTGAAAGGAACACAAGATATTCCCAGTAAAATGAAAGTAGGTCTTAAGGAACCAAATACCATTTCTTGTTTATGAACAGAAGACTGAGAACGTTTCAGAGTTTAAAAAATAATACTAAGGGCAGAAAACAAGTATTTCTATTTTTTCTTTCCTAAAGTGCTGGTTCGATATAGAGCAAAATTGCTGTGGGAGCAGAAAAAAATACTGGCTGCATGTAAAAGCAAATATCTTTGCAACTCTGTAAATGGATTTTTTGAGAAATGGAGAAACGGAGCATACTTTCTCTAACAATTCCCAGTTTGATGCTTAGCTAGGCCATTTAACTTTTCCTAAAGAATCATGATTAAAATAATAACTACAAAGGACTGAAAAGTAGAATCTTTCCTGAGGGACATGGCTATTTCAACGTTGCTTTCAGCCTGAACTAATAAAAGCGTCAAGTATGAAAACTTTTTGCTGAATGAAAAGCTCAGAGAAAGCTCAGATTGAAGAATAAAACACTCTAAGTTGAAATGTTTTAATCTCTGAGTTGCCCGCACAGGGCTGAATGGGAACTTTTGGCCATTAAGCCCGATTGTTTCAGGAATTTAAGCTTGCCTGGTGGGTTATTCAGTCAGAGCCGGGGTTGGGAGCAAGCGTGCCCGCAGTGAGGCTGGCAGACGCGAGAGGGGCCGGGGTCAGGTGAGGCAGGGGCCGGTCATGGCCTGGCTCAGGAGAGCAGGCCTGTGGGCCGCGCTGGGAGCAGGGAGCGCCCGCTGGGCTGGGCCGAAATAGATCGTGGGGCCAGGGAATGTCCTGACCAGGGGATGGCTGAAAAGCCTCCAGCAGGTGGGGGATACAGCTCTGAATCCAGGTGTTCCCCAGCATGTGCACCTAATGCTGCTCTGTCAACCAAACCAAAACTGCAGAACCAGCCAACAGAAATTTTGCTTTATAGTGACTTTTTTTTTTTGTAAAAACCGGGGGTTACTACAGTTTTAAATGTTGCAGGTGTCAAGACCTCACAGGTGTTATTCTGAATTACAACAGGTATTTTATTAGGTGATTGCTAGCGTCACACAAAACCTGTGCTAGCTGCTTAAACTCGTACCGCACATCGCTGGTAGTACCACTGCCTTTATAAAAAGTATTTTATGGACAGGCACTATTTGGATATAAAGGTTACCTGCGAACACTGATTTTTGTCACGGTCTGCGGGAGATGAGACAAAGGGATGGGGATGTCGGCTGCAGCTGGGCGCGGGACGCACCGAGCAGCCC
>NW_009721922.1:0-22206 GCF_000703405.1 Apaloderma vittatum | reverse complement strand
GCAGTGGGACAGACGCACTATGCAACTGAAGAAGTTAGCCACACACACTTAAGACTTCCAGGTTAATTTATTTTCCGTACCTGTTGTTTGGAACAGGTATTGGCAGAGCTGGAAAATACAGGTATTTTCTCAGTGAAAAGACCAGCTTAATTAAAACAGCTGTACATCTTTTACAGCACTTAAAAAGCCTCGCTCACAGAATCCACCACCACGTCAGTGCAAATGCTGCCAGCAAAAACTCCTGCAGTACGTTCATCAACATCGTAATGATGATGTAACTTTTTCCTAAGCAGTGATTTAATGTGTTTGAGGAGCCCCACAGGTGGGCTGAACGCAGGAAAACATTCAGTGCTTGCCAGAAAAAAAAGCAAGTTTAAACATTCTTCCAGGTCTGAAACTTTTACAAGCCCATTTGTTAAAGATGCACCCATGTTACAGCTCAAGCAACTTACTAATTCATTAAAAAGCACCAGTCGCTAAGATCTATATTATATTACAGCCACCATCTTGCAAACAACTACTGAAGTTAAATGCTAGCACTAATAAAAACTTAAAAAAATACAAATCTCTTACTACCAATTTTTAAAGATTTGTACAGAACATGTAAATAGATTTTAACATATATAAAGTGTTCTCGTTTCTGCGGTTCCTTCAGCGTAACCAGGTAGTATTCAGTTGCGTCTGGTTTTTTATGCTTGTGTCCATTTTCAAAACTTCTCGAATTGCCATGGTGGCGTAAGTGGATGGGGGAAGGGAGAACTCCATCTTCAGTGCCCTGAATTTCCCGTCTGTCGTAAAGGTAAGAGGAGACACAAAGCAAGAAAAAGCTGTTAAGAGCAAAGTAATGCTCATTCTGGATGCTGTCTGAACTGGATTGAAATTTTCCATTATCAACCCCCCCCCAACCCATAAATCTAAACAGCTACCACCACCATACCCCAATTTACAATCCACAGTAGTATTTCATAAAACAAGTTTTTAATCAGGAAATGGTGTTTTGAGGGTTTTCATCTTTTAAATGCAAAATGAACTTTTGTTCTTTCAAAACCGAATTCCTATCCTCCCTTCACTTCTGGAAAGCAGAGACCTTGTAACCAGAGCTATATTAAAAAAATCCACTGAATTCTCTAAGTATTTGAGTAGTCCCTTGTGTTCAGCACAAACCATACATGCTCAAGCATATAGCCTACTAGTGGCTTAATTTCACCTTCATGCATTTCACAGATTTTTATTCCTAAGCTTTTATTTGATTTTACAGATGCCTATAGGAAAATGTAACAGACTGCTGGAAGGATTGCTTGCACATAACTTTGGATATCTTTAATACCATTACTTAACACTCTAGTTAAATGAAAGCTCTTCTTAAAAGAGCTTTCAATATGGAGCATTCCAAAGCAGCAGCCAGCTGAAACTTCTATTTTGCAAGTATCAGCAGAAAAATCAACTTACCTGTAGGAAGAACTGGCAGTGGCTTTCCTTCCAGCTTATCTAAATCCGTAGTAAACAACGGGATTCTGGGATCATCATATGCAACGACCTCCCTTTATAATACAGATAAGAGTTTTTAATTAGTACTTAAAATTATTTAGAATAATTTTATATAATTATTTTATAAAAATGTTTACCACAATATTATTCCAATTTGGCAGTTAAAACTGAAAAAGGAGATTTATTTTCTAATGAAATAAAGTAAGGTGAGGATTATAATAAAAATAATAAATTAGTAAGAAATTTCTTTGCATAACTCATCTGTTTTCCCTCTTGGGCTGCCAAGATTTCCAGCTATACAAGAAGTGTAGTTTATGAAAACATAGAAAGAGTGGTGTAAACTCCAAGAATACTTGGCAGGGGGAAGCCTTCATTTTGAAGAAAGCCATCTAAATCTCTTTGAAAAGGCTTAAATATATATTAATTTTTCTGCCGTTCATTTAATGGAAATTCCATATGTAATGATGATGCTGAAAATGTAACTGGGAAGCAGATAAACTTTAGACATCAGCACCAGTTAAAGTGAAGTTTGTATTTTCTTGCCTCCCTTCTAAATCCTCTGTATTTTTTTCTACGTGCAAGTGATCAAGCCTTTCTGCACAATTGTACAGTCACCTGTTTAAAAGGTATTTATTCAGTTGCCATATGACAACTAGGTTGTATGTCTAACAACGATTTACTAAGTTTAAGTGATACGGATCTTTCTGATTGACCGACAGGTAACTGGAGACCAACTTTCTCATATCACAATTACAAAAAAAAAGCCTGGTTTGAGTATTATCTAACATGGTTTTAACATAAATAATTATCTATGAAGTGTTCAGGCAAGCTCTTGCAAGGAGTGTGACAACTGAACGGATGTCATGACACTCAGGCATCACAGAACCGGAGGACCACGGAAGAAGCAAAGCCATGCTTCAACCTCCACCGCATAAAAACCCCGAGGGAAGCGCACAGAGATTTCTCCCCAACTCCGCTTCTGTCCACACGTACGTCCCGTGGGTCAATCTAACAGCTCCTGTAGTGAAGTCACCCCATTACATACTCTGCTGTGAATTCAAGTGTAACTCCTTTTATACTTTTTTCTACTTACCAATTGACATTCTGAGGTCGAATGATAATCTTTCTGTATGCTCCAGAAAGTGAATAATCTCTGATCTTATGCCTCATGTTGTTGATATCAAGATTGTCAGCTACCAGCATTTCCTTGTAGGCCTCACCAACTGTGAGAGAGGAAAATATGTAATAGGAGAGAATGTAGTGTGGCCCATTGAAACAGCCCGTTTTCATGGATCATTCCTTCCCTCATATTTGGTAGTTTTCAGCATATATAGGATAGTATATAATGGGATAAATAAAAATTTCAGCTGAAACCAAAATTTATTAAGTATTTTATTGACACCTCATTGACATCTCATACATGCTTTCCAATTTCCAGTCATCTAAACTTCACAAGTCTAATCTCAGGTATATGGAGAGTTAAAAAAAAAAAAAAAAAGAAAAGGAAGAAAAAAAGGGCCAGATTACCCATTGCTCTGTGTTTGGAAAAGGAGCAGAGTGAAATCAGTCATGAGAGCCCTCTGAAGAAATTACCCAGTAGGGAGTTTTAAGTACACTGCCAACAGAAGGAGTAATTAATTCTATTACAGCCTCAAGGAAGGGCGCATACATGCACACCTAGGGAAGGCAGTGGAAATGCAAGAATATACCTGCTGCTAAAATGTGGCCTGGTGCCTTTGATTTGCAGTGCAATTGCCAGCATTACTTCCTGCAGTTGGGAATTTTAAACAAGAGTAAGTTAGGCTTACAGTGGGCAAATCCTAGTACAGATATATTGAATGTAAAAAAATGGCAGCTTTTCCCTCCAAACTTTTAACTCACTGTGATTCAGTACCACACTTCAGCACAAACAGATCTTCACCTCCCAAGCGTTTCAGAGATGGGTGACAAATGGGATCCCATCTCTGAGATTTAGCTCTGACAGGCAGAGAGACTCCAGAGACCTGACTGATCTTCTAAAGTCAATCAAGCACAAAAGCAGTTCAACCAAATATTGAAGAAAACAAATATATGCATTGGGAGACTGGTTTGGCTAAGTAGAGAACTCATGACTAAGCTGCTATGTAAGGACACACACAGCAGGTGAAAGCTGGGGCCTGCTACAAAGAAGGAACATACAACCGTTGCCCAGGCACGCAGGGATGGTGTCAGGAAATCCAAATCTCAGCTAGAGTTGAAATTGGCAATGGACATCAAGAGCAACAAGAATTAAACTGCAACATCAGGAATAAAAGAATACAATAAGGAAAACATTGGCCTGCTGCTAAACAGTGCAGGTGGTCAAGTGACACATAAGGTTGATTCTTTTGCCTCAGCCTTGACCAGCAATGTCTCTCAGGCCTCTGTCCCTACAGGCAAGGTTCAGGAAAGAGAGGAACTACCGGTGGTGGAAGAAGATATAAGCTGAGAGAGCTGCCTCACATCATGGTAAAACTTTACCATCTCTGAAAGATCATGGACATCTGGGGAGATTGTGCAGGCTAGGGAAAGAAATTACTTAGCTAAAACGAAGTACAAACCAGGTTTCTGTTAAATTAAACAATGCAGACTATTATCACAACGGGAAACGCTGACAGTAACGTATCAGAGCTCTGAAATAGTGTATTGTTTTAATGGTCACCAAGGTTGCATAGATCTAATCTTCCTCTTAAGAACAATCTTAGAGCAGACTTACACTTTCAGAGCAAGTGTGTAAGTTAACAGTCAGACTTACTTTTATGCTTTGGATAAATAACATCAAATCCAGGCAATGGCATCACTACATCATGAATAGTGTAGTTATCAACATCTCCTTCTTCGATATGAACAGCTGTGGCTACAATCAGAATAGAAAAATGAAGAGTTACCAGGATGGATGCCCGTGAAAGTTAACATTAGGTAAATTTAAAATTAACCACTTGATTGAAAGAAGTCTACTTTGAGAGGATAACTACAGTGTTTTATCTCCACTAAAAAGACACCATTTCCACGAAAAGAAATAACAGTTTTCAAGGCTGTCACAGTTTCCGACAGAGTAACAGCCTTGTTTCCAGTGACTTTTAAAGCTGAGTGAATTAGTGACTGCTGGATGAACAGTCCTCTAACCAGGCAGCAGGGATGCATGAGGGGAAAATATGTGGATGTTCTCAGCCCAGGGAAATGCCAGAGCAAATCCAAGCAACGGAAGTTTTAACTGAGCGGAGCCTTTGCTTTACAAGATACTAATGCAAACAAAACCGCAGTGTTCAAAACATTCATAACATCCTCCCATAGTACTCCACAGTTCAGCTACGTTTGAGTTAATTCTTGAGAATAATCAGTCCTTCATAGTCTCTCTATCCAGCTATTTGGAAAAAGAGCAAACCGCCAACTCATGGAATTGTAATATCCATCTTCTGGTTCCTTGCAAAATTTGACTAAAACTGACCAATGCATTCAGAGATCACTGGAACAAAATGGGTGAGAGGGAAAAGGAAACACGTATGCAGTATCACATCACCAGATACATGCCTCCTTTTCATAGCAATCTGAACTACAGAGCATGACTGGCTTTTTGTTTGTCTGATTTTACCTCCTTTAAGTGTGAGATCGCCTGGTACAGCTCTAAGCCCGTATTCTTCTATTCTCTTGCTCACCATATTGTTCCATACATAACTCTGGTAGCTATGAATATACATTAAACGATTATTTCTTGGTATCTATAGGTAAAAGGAAAAAAAAAAAGGGAAACATTAGAAAGATGTATTTTTAGTTTTTTCTCTCAGTCATAACCCAAAAGTCATATATATGAAACATTATCTTCCCCAGCAACAAGACTAACACAGTTTCTTGGTATACAGGTTTGGACTTTGTTCGTTATTTGGGAAAAGGGTAGTGAAGAAATAATGCTTTTTAAAATTTGAAATCTGCACTAAAAAAATCCTATGCTTAAATTAATCAAAAACAGTTGCTTTTTTTTTTAACAGCTCAAACACATGGGGCTATTATAAAACACTGAATTCATACTCAACCTCCTGAAATATTAAGTAAACTTTGCAGATGTGAAGGCACGGTGTTATTCTAACTGTCTTCTTCATAAACGAGAAATTATTCCTTGGCTCCTACAATGGGCCCAGTAGACAAGGTATTTTCTCCAAAGACTTGATTATGGTACTTGAAACAAGACAGTGAAATCACCACCTCTATGCCAAGCTGATTCATGAGCACACTGTTTGTTTTATACTTTCAAAGCAGCAGAAAAACTGATTTGAACTTTTGCACAAATCTCAGATCAGTGTTATACATGGTTACTAAGTATAACTGTATTGCTTCTGACATACCAGAGAGATTGTTGTATAAATGGGAAAGCTCGTTATGCATATGTTAATTACAGATGTCGTCACCTACCATGCAGCAGTACTTCAAGCAAAAAGGAAGGATAAATGTGAAGATTTTTACACTTAACCTGCTACTCACCAAGCATTTATGAGTCTCTTTCAAATTCACCATGATACCATCAAAAGAATGTTCATTCAAGTAAATACCCCGCCCACAGCACTTTTACACTCACTATGCCAAATGCAGAGATTATGTTCTTCATTCCATACTTTAAGAGTCCGCGTAGAAGCTGTCCTTCCACGCACCTTTTTACAGGTAGTTTCTTGAGGGCTGCTGCTGGATCTTTAGTCTTTGCCCATTCTTCTCTGCACTTAACTAAGTATCCTTTTTCAGCTACAACGAGGATGTAAAATAAAGATATTTTAACTGCGCACCAAAAAAGCATCAATCTCACCTTGTGTTAAAACAGCTGACAGTTTCAGTCATGGTCATTACACAGGTTATCAGAATCACAGAATAGCTGGGGTTGGAAGGCTTCATGTGGAGGCTGAGCAGACCCTGTGTGTAAGTGCTGGGGTGCCTCTTCACCCTCACTGCAAGAAACTGGTAGTTTCTTTCTTTTAGTTTCAGTTTGCTCATGCAGCCCAGAAGGCCAACCATATCCTGGGGGTCATCAAGAGGAGTGTGGCCAGATCAGGAGAGGAGATTCTCTCCCTTTACTCTGCTCTTGTGAGATCCCACCTTGAATTCTGCATCCAGTTCTGGTGTCCCCACTGTAAGAGGGACATAGATCTGTTGGAACAAGTTCAGAGCAGGGCCTCAAAGATGCTCCAGGGGCTGGAGCACCTCTGCCATGAGGACAGGCTGAGGGAGCTGGGATTGTTCAGCTTGGAAAAGAAAAGACTCTGAGGGGACCTTAAAACTGCCTTCCAATACCTGAAGGAAACCTGCAGGAAGGCTGGGAAGGCACTTTTTACAAGAGTGCCCACTGATAGGACAAGGGGAAACGGATTTAAATTGAAGGAGAACAGGTTTAGATTGGATCTTAGGAAGAAATTCTTCAGTATGAGGGAATAGATTGCCCAGAGACGTTGTGGATGTTCAGGGCCAGGTTCGATGAGGCCTTGAGCAACCTGGTCTAGTTAAGGGCATCCCTGCCCATGGCAGGGGGCTTGGATTAGATGATCTCTGAGGTCCCTTCCAACCTACAATATTCTGTGATTCTATGATTGTAAACTGCACAGCAAGCAAAGAGAAGCAGAAAGGCGCAGTCTGAAAATTGCTTCTCCACTGCTTAACTGGCTGAAGTTCAGCATATGCAAAGCTGGCCTCACAAAAGCCCTTTCAAATTAAAAGAATCTAAGATTATTTTTCCCGAGCGTACAAGTCTTGGAGGAGGAGAGGCAGAAACACTTAATGTATTATTTTTCAGTCCTTACCTCCTGGTCGTGGTTTTAGTATCAAATCCATTACTTCATTCCAATTGTTCTGTAGAATAGCTCTAAGATTCAAACAGGGAAGTGTATTAAGAAGTGACTAAATATATTTTAAGGAGATTTAGTCGACTTACTCCCCACCCCCCAAAAGAAATATAAGTGATTAGATTTATGCGATATTAAAACTAGTGTTACTATGCAAGACGTTTCTAAACGTGCTACAGCAGGTAAGTTCTTTCTTGAAACTAAAATTAAACGGGCACATGCAATGTGCTAGAAAGATGTTCCCAAAAATACATTAGAAGTTATATAGGGATAAAAATAAAATTTTAAATTAAAAAAAAAAAGGGAGATGAAGCAACACATACCTGCCAATTTGATATGTAGGAACAGCTGTGGTTCCAAATCTTTGCATTCCATAGTAATTAATGAATCCAATTTCCCTGAGAGAATGCATTGCTTGCTCTATCTGGTCATCAGTACCTGTTATGTTTCTACGTTAAAAGACAAAAAAACCCCAAACTTATAGACAGATTATTAATGGCTTACACTATTTTGTGATCCCCGAAATATTAAAGCTCAACATCAGTATTATATAGCATATATCATATTTGACAGACACCTGGCAACAGGACTTTTCTTTTCTGTAATGCAAGATGCACTGATATTTCTTAGATTTTTTTTCCTTGAAATAGATTCTAACTGTCTCAACATATACTAACATATTACCTGAGAACAACAGTGAAATGGTTCCCTTGCAGTTCTCCTAATTTCAGTGGATGGTTCTTGTAACTGAAATTTCCTAATTTGAAGTTCATCAAACATTTATTCAAATGAGCAAGTCTTTGTGCAGTGATTCTAAAAGAAACAGACAACAGTGACCAACCTATGCTTAAAAAAACAGGTAATTAAGTAAATATAGAAATGTCAGCATTTTGAAACAAAACAGTGAGTCCAGTTTTTCCAGTTTTCTATTGTTGCCTTTTCAAAGTATTTTAATGAAATATCTAAAAGAAAGGACAGATAATTCTTAAGCCTACCTATACAAGAGAAAATGTATTTTTGTTGCTAGTACTTTTGGAAGCGTACCCCGCTCTTTGCATCACCAAGATGCTCTTTGACACTTTTGCTAAAACTTACACCAGGACAGACAAGCTTATCAACTAGCATGGCCAGTGTACTCAGCTCAGAGCAGACTGGTAAGTGGTCGAGTGTCCTCTCCTGCACCATCCACCTCCAGGGCTGCAAAGAAGAGTCGGGTACTCTGGCACTACTGGACAGGCACCATATATGAGCACACTCCCCCCCCAATCAATGCTCACAACACACTGAAGCTCTTGGACACATTAAAAGTGACCACGTTAAAAGTAAATGGAACAGCACCTGCGATGGCGACACCGCAAGTCTGGTTAACTGTCACCACTTTGCAAACTTGCCTTGCAGCAACAAGAACCTGGGGTGTCTTACCATCCACAAACTCGTAATTCCTTTTGTATTTGCAAACACATGCACGTGCAAACCACTGGGAGGAAAAATACGAATAATTAGGTAGAGAATTTCCTCCTTTTTTACAAGGATTTGACCAAATTTCTTGCTCTCAAACCTTGGAATTCCTCACCTGAGGACTGCAGTTTTCCAAGAGTTGTAAATAGCAGCCCAGGCAGAATATTCCAGCTGGCTTAAGAGATATGGTACCGTACGACTGCAAGGCACCCATCATTCTCAGTTATGGATGTAACACTTAATTTCAATTGTCCAGAAACCATATAATTATCTTGAAATATGACAAAATAAATTTTATTTTGTCTTAGCAGGTGACTTATGGGAATAGTTTAAGGCAAGAAAATATTCCTTGCCCCTTCTGGCGACTGCCAAATTAGCAAACGCAGTGGTTAGCATTCTCTGGAGTTCAGTGAGAAAGAAAACAGGATTCCAGCTGGAGGAAAGGGGAAACAAAAGCCACAGAGGAAACGGGATATAATTTTCCACACGTCTTTCTGTTTTTCTGCTGTTGCACAGGAGCCGTACAGTGTAAGAGCATGTGGGCAATTTGGCCCACTGCTTCAGCCAAATAAAAGCGTCCAGACTTAGAGCATCACTGACTGAAAATACCAGCGATCACCAGGGAATACAAAAAGATCTTCATGAATACATGTGCTTTACAAGATTAGGACCTGAATCTGCCATCTGTGTCACATGCACACTGAGTCTTGGGGTATTTGGTGAAATATTTGAGCTATCACAGCGAGAGGGCAAACACTGCAGCATATTTTCACTTACCTAAGAACAGCAATCTCTTGCACTGTTATAGCCCTTTTATCTTTAGTTCCCATGTAGGAAAATATGTTTGGCTTCACTCTTAAAAGCAACAGTAAACACATATTATGTATACTAAAATAGCCACAGATCAAACATTTTCATAATAATTACCCAGAATTATTAATCTTCTATACTAAAAATACAAACTATACATTATATTCCCCAGAACTAGGCTACAACTTGACAAAAGTATTACATTTTCTGATCTCATCTGTAAGTACATGAAACTCAGGGAAACTTCTTTGTTTGAACTACACATGGACAGATTTACTTTCACCACAGCTGTGCTTTCAGAGTATGAGCTTTGAAGTGCTTCTTTATATATGTCTACTCAATGCACAAATGCACAGTCACCATTAATTTCACTCAAAAAAAGAAAATCACATCCATTTCTTCCTTAAACTTCAAACAACGTGTCTGTTTGAATACCATGCAAACGCATTATGTAAGAATAGAAGAAGTTAACTTAAAATTTGGTCCATTTCTTTCCTTGAGAAAAAAATTTCCTTTCCTTTCTACTTTGCACTTCACAGCCTGTATTACACAGGGAGTGCTTCCAGTTATTCCAGCCATAGGCACCAGGGGGTAGCAGGATTACCATTACACACATTTTTGCACCGAACTATGCTCCTACCATTCTATCCTCAAATAAAAACACTAGCTGCATACTGGTTAGAGTCTAGATTATGAACATTTATTTTTGGACAGGAAAGGCAGAAGGGAAAAGCAGGCGAGAAGTGGGGAAGTACAAGGAGATCACTGAATTGACCCAATTTTAAAATAGTCCTTGATCTGCAAGGCATGTTTACAGCACGCCTTTGGCAAATCTTTTTGTTGCTGCTCTTGATGGGATGAAAGGAACTAAGGCCATGTTGCCATGGAGAGATTAATACACGGAAAAACTACTTATCAACTGTAACTGCTTAGGAACTGATCAGCATATTATCACAACAATATCTGAGAGGTTCATAACATACTTGCATACATTCATATACTGGGAAAAAAAAGGCTTTTAAATTCAGGTTATGCACGCTGGGGCTTTGAGCTGCCAAGCCTTTCTCAGATCAGCCAACTTCAGTTGTGGAACTTTTATCACTGACAGAGTAGAGTACAGCCTCTTAAATTTCTTGGAATCATTTTTTTCCATTCTCAACTCCTTCCAAGACTTAGAAGTTTCAGAGTCGATATCATAATTTTTTTTTTTTTTTAAAACACTGGCTACAAATTAGGCAACAGTAATCATTTGTTCTGCTCTTACATAATTCTGAAGCACAACATTTACCATAACATGAAACAAACAGGGGGCCGGCTGCCTCCTAGCCCGGCTGGCAGAACCAACAGCCTTACCTTAAAAATTTGGATAGGACATTAATGGCATCCATAGTATCCTTGTTCTCCTTGTACAGCACAAAGTGGCAGTAGCTTCCCCTAGATTTTGGCCAAGAGTGTTTTCTTGGATCTTTAAAAACAAAAGGTTAAAATTTGTAAAGGGTTATTTTAACAAAAATACTGTCTTTGCCATTACAGCTACATTTAAAACAAATATGTAGTTTTTGGCTAATTTCCATCTGTTTTTTTTTAAAAAAAATATTACTGACAGCAAAAGCTGCAAAGCACATTGAAAAAAACCTTCTCCCCTTCCACGAGGCTGTAAACTTCTCTTTAACCAATTCTGTCACACAGAAAATCTTGAATGTAAGGGTGACAGTTCCTTTGCCTTGAAATTTTCTAAAAACATAACCTAGTCATTTAATTGCCTTATTGCCTGATTAGATTTCTCAAAAACATTATCAACAAAAGTCACTCCAAATTTCATCTAGCGTCTTCTGTAATTAATAGATGAGGACCACTGGAGCTGTTTGTGGAAAATCTACAATTATTACCTACAGTACTAATATACTCACTATTTCTGTAGAATTTTTTTTCTGTGCCATGCAAAAGCATAGGTTGTATCTCTGCAAAAGCCTACAAAAAGGATACTCACACCAAATTACTTTAAGGTGAATTTTCTCTTTTAAAATCCTATGGGAGAGATAAATCTGGCACAAAAGAGACATTAACAAATAATTCAAGCCAGATACGTAGAGAAGGCCAGAGGGTAAGATAACTTCAACTCCTGCAGACTAACAACCAATTTACAACTCTGTACAATTATTTGGTACTTTCTGAAGATGGAAGAAAACTGCTAATTTGTCAAGCTTCTGTTGCACATAAAAGCCTCTTACGATGATCCACTGTGGCTAGCATTACTGGGAAGAGGGACTGATTCTAAAGAATGATTCTAAAGATTCAGTGTTGAGTTGCTTTGTTTATCAACTCTTTTTGCATAAGAACAAAACTAAGGATTTGGTTTTTTTTAAATAAGAAGCCCCTTATCTCTTGGTAGTCACCAAGCAGACATTCCTGGTTTTGTACAGAGGGGGCTTAAGTGCCTTTTGTAAGAGCAAAAGCTAACTGAAAAAGCCAACGCTGTTTCAGTATACAAACACCAACGCAGGAAGGAGGTTCTTAAATTTTGCTCTTTTTGTTCATGCTAGTTTAATAAAGCCCATATATCCCAGACAGACAGTGAATATGTTTCAGTTCCAGGAAACTTTCTGGTAGCTGCCATCCATACACACACTTCTACAAAAAAACAATTCTGGATGATACAGGATAAAATACTATACACGTAGTTCTTAGTCACTTCAAAATCATTGCAAGGCTTGCCTCATACCACCAGTTTCTAAGCCAAGTGTCCCCCACTGCTGGCGTTTCCTAGGACCTGAACTGAGCAGTACACTCCAAAGCCTGTTAATAGACTTCATGCTCCTGCTGGTCTCCCTTCTGAACCACCACTGCCCTAAACGCAGTCAATGAAATGCTTCATTCAGCTTGAAGAGCAAAGTCCCCCATGAAGAACTCGGTAATCAGAAGGGAAGAGAGGAAGACAAGAGCATAATTCACAACAAAAGCCTTCTCCAGTGGGATCGTTCTTTAAATTTTAACTAACTCATGTTGCACACGGTCATTTCAACACCCTTCAAAAAGCAAGCTCTAATCTGGGCTAGACTAAAAAGACTCTATAGATATTTTACATACACCAAAGGGCTCCTCAGGCTTTCAGAGAATCATAGAATTGCCAGGGTTGGAAGGGACCTTAAAGATCATCTAGTTCCAACCTCCCCACCATGGGCAGGGACATCCCCTACTAGATCAGGCTGCCCAGAGCCCCATCAGCCTGGCCTTAAAAACCTCCAGGGATGGGGCTTCCACCCCCTCTCTGGGCAACCTGTGCCAGGGTCTCACCACCCTCATGGGGAAGAACTTCTTCCTAACGTCCAATCTGAACCGATCCATCTCTAGCTTTAAGCCATTCCCTCTAGTCCTATCACTACCCGACATCCTAACAAGCCCCTCAGCAGCTTTCTTGTAGCCCCCGTGAGGTGCTAGAAGGCCACAATAAGGTCTCTCGGAGCCTTCTTTTCTCCAGATTGAACAGCCCCAACTCTCTCAGTCTGGCTTTGGGCATCACAGCCACTTGCCACTTTGGGCCATGCTCAGTACTGGGAGGCCAGAGCTACAGTCCCACTATTTAACCCTTCCTCACCCAATACTTCAAAGGATTCAGCTAGGTAGATGAACTGGAGGGAGAGTTTGCAGTCCTTATTGCTGTGTTTCAAAGTCATGTTACATTTTTGACAGTAAAATCTTATTTCCAAGCCCTTTTTCCAAACCTTTTGCTGCAAGTCAAGGGCTGGAAGGTCTTGTTTCATATCAGGATGTATGACAGATACAGTTGTATAAATACAGATCGTGGTGTCTGAAATACAAGGCTGAAGGACAAAGGCTTGGCTTAATAAAACCAATGGAAAATTTACCATAAATGTCAAACAGTATTGTCAAAACTGACCATTCACTTATTACTGGCAGGCTTTCTCTGTGCCAAATGACTGCTGCCTACACTGCACTAGGAAACAGAGGTAGCACAAGCCCAATTCTTGGCTGTTTCAGGGAAGCTTAAGTGTTACTTATGTGTAGGATTTTTTTAAAGAATTATTTCTTACTAGTTTGGCCAATCTTGTCGCTATTTAGGAGGTCGCAATGGTTGGCATTTCATTTTGTTAGCATGAAATGTCAACATCTCTTACCTGTTGCAGTTCTGACCTCTGTCCCAATGTAGAGCATAAAGAGCACAAAAGAGTAGCATTTAATTTTTAGACTGTCGAAGGGTTTTTAGAGGTGAACATGCAGGTTTATGGTTATGGGATTGTTTATGCTTTAGGGAGCATCCAACAGTTAGGTGGTGGATGACAGCAATTTAGACGGTTATGCAATGGAATCGTGCAGAGGCAAACAGTGAACATATGGAAAGCTTCAACCGGAGATGCAACAAACTCCACTTGTGGACAAAGATGAAACAGCAGTTTACTGACAATTTAGTAAGGTGGTATTTTTAGTATTTTGGGTGTAAACTACAAAGCAGCTCCTAATTTTAAATTTTAGGAAAGTATGTTTGGCAACCTTTTACAGTATCATCAAAAGTAATCAGATATCTCAGCTTATATTCTACACTTCTCAAATGTTTCTTGCCTGGGGAACCCACTCAGGACTAAGACATGTTAGCGGCTACGTAAACACAAAAGCTAACTATAATCCTGTCTAAAAAGACTTGCACTCTTAAGTCCTCCATTCATAAACATTTACACACACTCACTGAAAATGCACACGTCTCCACCAACATGCACAGGTGTTTGCGGCATCACAACTTAGGAATCCAAGTTCAAATAGATGCTGCTTCTCTGCATCACAAGATGGTGCTCCAGAAAATGTTTTAGTTCTAGAGGCAAGTCACTAAGTATTTGAAATACTTTGTAAACAATTTAAATTCTGTTACACAGCATCTCTCAAATTGGACCTGTCAGCTTAATAAAAACCACTTGACTATAACAATGGTTAAAGAACAGAAGCAGCAGAAGGAAAAGGTGGAGGCAAAACCATCACAGACATCTCAACAGAGAACAAAACTGGCTGAGGAGAATTTTGTGCTGGTAAGTATACATACTCCATGCATAAAGCATGCAAACATACATATTTTCTAAACGTGGTTAAACAAGATACATAAACACATTATAATTGTACCAATAAATCATTCAACATTCCCATATTTGCTTAGGACAAGCCTAAAAAACAATAACTAAATTGAATGTGGAGATGGCGTTAATTCCAGTTTTAAATTATTTTATCTTGTTATCCCTTCTCCATCTCCTTCAACTTTAAAATGAGAAGGTTAGGTTTACATCCTGTCATTTATAGCAGGTGGAAATGACATAGGAACGCAATCAGTTTAAAATAAGCCTTAATATCTTTTGCTAAGCAGGCAGCATTCTGCATGGAGACAATTCTCTCAGCTTATGGCAGCAACAAACTCGTAATAACATTAAAGGATGTACAGCATGTGAATTTACTCCCAGTAACCAAAACAGCATTTGTGAAGAATAAGATGGTTGGACACTTCGTTTTGAAAATCCTTCATTACTTTAATTAGTCGAAAATCGTAACTGTGATTTATAACAAATAAAGACAATTTTCTGCAAATATAATTAACCTCGGAGGCAGAAGTGGCCTTAAAGATCATTGTAAATATATTATGTTTACAGAACTAGGTGCCTGTCTCTATTCAAGTAATTGAGAATTATCAAGTCATTGAGATTTTCAAGATAGTCAAGATAACATTGAGTGTCAATGTACAATCTCGTACTTGCACAGTGCACACTTACACATCCAGGTGAAGTTCATGAGGGCGAAGTTCGAACAACATTGAAAATAAAGCCCCTATTTTGCCTATTGCCACTGAAACAGGAAAAGATCCCCTCACTTCTGACACAGTTGTATTTGTTGTATTTGATGAATGATTTGGAAAGAAAAACAAGCAGAAATTTGAATTTGAGACACTCCTTGTGCTCTGAGACATTTTAGATGCATAGCACCAGTTGCAAAGAGGAAAAAACAAAACCAGACTGCATCAGGAGGTACCCTCCACTTGAAATACTTACTAACAATTTCTATTTTGGGTATAATTTTAGCATTTACCCTGTGATACTGAAACTCACTTGCCAGTGCTTTTTTCCCAGCAGCATGATAAGCAATAATGTATTTTTTTCCATCTCGATCTTCTGTTTTAGTCTCCAGTCCAGGAAACAAAGACTTCACAGCTTGATGGATAACTGTTCGTTTTTCTTTGGTGTCTTCAATTACCTGTGTTAATACATATGCATGCAGAAACAAAATAAAGTAATACAAAAGGGGAGGGATTTTTTCAGAGTTAAATTTACAATGCTTAAAAAAACCCTTTCCAAATCAGACTAAAGCACTGAATAGGCATACTTTTAAAAGTCTGTCCTACATACTAAAATTAGTTTAAAAAATATTAAATAGCTCTGCTACAAACCACAGTCTCAGCATTCTCAAAAGGAAACTCTCAAGACTTATTCCTCTCTTCTGCGCTTAATAAAATTATCTCTTCAAATGACAATTCTGGCAAACCAGAGTTTTTCTACATGCATTAAAGGAAAATAAATGGCTAGATTATTTAATGTGTGAATGTTTACTGGAAATTGCCAGATTCAATTCTGCTCATCTCTGTGTCCCAATTTAGCTCAATAATTATTCTTCAAGTACATGGAATATCTGGGTGTTGAAAAATTACCAAGTTTTACTTTAATTTTCTTATTTTTCTTGTTACAGAAGAGCATATTTATCTTCTTTTCTATTAAATCACTAAACACACTGACCTTGAAAATAGTCTTCCACGAGGATGGATGCTTTATTTAATCCTTCTTACATAATCATTCTATAAAATACTACTAGACACAAAACCAAAACACTGCAAGAAAATTTTAATGCCACGGAAATTAAGACATGTACTTGAGTTCATGTGTACAGCCCAAGCGAAATCAAAACGACACTTGTGTGCAGGAATTTGAGCATATCTGTAAGACTTTACAGAATTAAGCCCTAAACTGCAAACAGTGCGGTACTACCTGTTCCATCATGTTGAAACTGCTCTTATACCTTACATATACCAGAAAGCACGTACCTTCCGCTCTCCAATCCCACCCCTCCCCGCTCCCAAACTTCATATCATTTTTAATTTTACCTCTATGGCAACACTAGTCTCCTTATTCTTAAGAAGCTGAAGCTCCTCTAAACGCTGCTTGTCTTCATCTGACAAAACCGTAAATGTGTCTTCTGATGGGTCCTAACACATATTTGTGGAGGAAAAACAAAACATCCAATAACCCTCACAGAACAACTTTCAGTCTTTTTAATGTTTGAAAAGGAGTTTAATGAGCACTGGATGAAGCTCCTTAAATGCTTAAGGAGCACAGCCATTACCAAATCTTTACCTCAAAATTTACCTCATCATCCACTGGAACAGAAAAGTCATCTAAATGGCTCACGCGTCCATCTTTGCCTATTTCATGGACAACAAAGTCCGAGTATCTGATAGGAAGAAACATGCATAAGATTTGTAATAAAAAACCCATCAAATTCCCACATCACATAAAGTCCTTTCTCAAGAAACTGTTAGCAGAATTCACTCAAGAATTCTGAATTCACATAATTCAATGCACATAAAAAACTTCATCTGTGAGAATGCTGTAACTATTCCCTTCCCTTGGGATACTACAGGAACACAGAAAAAAATCTGGCGTATCTGAACACAGCAGACTTCTTTGCAGATACCCAAATATGTGCTGTAGTTATTAACTTGCAGAGATCAGGAATGCATATTCTCAACCCCAGTCATTACTGACAGTTAAGACTCTACCACATTGCTACAATGTGAACACAAATGCATTAACTCTGTCACTTCAGATAACGTGCAGAACACGGTGTGTGTTAGCCACTCTAAGCAAAGCAGGACAAATTCAGCTCTGTTACATATATTCAGTTATAGAGAACACCTTGCAAAATTAACAGCTACACTGCATCCTCTACGACAGCAACAAAGAATCTGACCGTGACATTTTTGATCAAAGTCACTATGTCCAATAATAAAAATATCCTGACTTTAACAGAGCACAGTCTATATTGCAATTGCTAAATGATTTTTAAGTAGCGTTTGCTTGTAAAGGAGAAAAAAAAAAGAAAAAAATCTTTGTGTATTAATTTTGAAAGGTGAATAAAACTTTACCATGGGAATGTTTCTACTATATCTCCCCCAAGCCCCCATTTGCTGTACCCCTGTGCAGCCATACATCGTATTGTTAGAATTCCTTCCTGAGCAGCATTATATGTCCTCTCTCTTATATCTGTAGCTCTCTAGACAGGCTAGTGACTGGTACCTTAAAACTTACATATGCCAGGACTGAATTAATGATAGGCATTATAACCTAGAATCAAAGAAAAACCATGAGCCCACAAGCTTTTCTAACACCATCCAGGTTCAAAACTGGTAGATTTCCCAGAATGAGGTTCAGCACAGACTGTGAAGGATTATGCCAGCTGCTTAATGCTGCACATATTAAATACATACATAATATGCACATATCACTTTATTATGTAAAATGATCTATATATGAAGCCATTATTTAAAAGCAAGGACTTCCTGGTGTGTAAACAAAGCAACCTTAACTGCTTTGCCATAGCAACATTCAAAGTTCTTTAAAAAAACTACAAGTTTCATTTTGTAAAAAAGGTTACTAAAACCTAAACATTTTATTAAGCATATAATGTAAAATTCCGCACCCTGAGTTACAAAATTCCTTTTATGTTTTGTAAAAGACACTACAACTGATCAGACTACAATTTAAAGCCTAATGGACCATCTCGCAATACACACGTTAAAAGATATCAGCACAAAAAAGTCACGGAAAAGCAAGAAAGAATCAAAGAGGGGTGGTTTCTTGCATCTTGTATCAGCACTGAAGAGCACAACAGAAGGTGAGTGCACTGCCTAAGGTTTTATGCTCTATGTTGCTGCCAGAGAGCAAGACAAATGGCAAAGGTCAGTGTAATCATGTATTTCTATCCATACACAGCTTCTTTCTTCAGAGCTTCATTTGACAGGAAAGGAAAAAAAAAAACAAACCTAGAAAAGTCCCAAATTAAACCTTTTTTTCAGTCTCAGCACTAGAAAAAAAAAAGTGATGAACCTCCCAAGTGGACACACGTAATCCAGTTACATCCTGCAAGTCAGAAGAGTGTGCTTAACAGAAGGAATTAACAGACATAACAAGACAAAGAGTTACCTCTCTTTTAAGATTCCAGAAAATCCTTCATGAGAGCTAACAAATTTAGTTATGCCAACATCACTTTCTGTCAGTCCATGCTTCATCATGTCTGCAAAGCTCTCTGGATCTCCATCTTCATCACTTTCCTCTAGTTCCTCATCTTCCTGCTCCTCACCTTCCTCATTGGGGATTATTTCATTTTTAGTGTCCTCAAGCAGAGATTTGTCAGGTTGTTCTGTTACAGTCTTGATGCCCTGCCCAGAGTCATTCCCTGTCTTAGACTTCTCTGAGATCTTCGGTCTTTTAATTTCATCTGCGTTGGCCACATCATCCTCAGAGCGAGGACGTTTCAAAGACACACTATTCATTTCTACAGTTTCCATGTTTAAGGCACAGTGTAGGATAAAGTCCTGAGGAGCAAGAATGGCTTATTTCCTCTCTCCTTAAGAGCAATATCGATGCATCATCTCCTCACTCCAAGGACTCTGTGGCCTGCAACAGTTCAGGAAAACACATAACTTTCTGTATTTTTAAATTAAAACATCAAGGAAAGATTTTGTACAGCTAGGAACAATATGTACTTGGGAAGTGAGATGGGAGGTGTTAAGGGGACTTAATATCCACCCAAGACAACACGCATCTTAGAGATTCAATACTACACCGACCATTTACCACCATCGTCTCACGACAGCTCCAGCCAGCCCCAACACACAGGCTCTGCTGTCAATAGCAACCCAGTGGGTAGGAAACTTTTTGTACCCCAGGCTTCTGTTAAACACGACTACACTCAATTATTTCTTTTCTATCAAGGTCCCATCTTGCAATGATTGAGAGAGAATGGCACGATTCCCCTAACCCTGAAATCTCATCTCTTCTAACACACACAATCCCACAGGGAAGTCAGGGTGGCAGCAATTCAGACCACAAGACAAGAGGGATGAGATAACAAAATCACTGAATCAGTGGGACAAACAAAACAACAAGGAATTGAAATGATCTGAGAAGAACATGACTACTCACACTGCTGGGGCAGAACTCTGATTCTTCCCTGGCTACTTGAGCTGCCACCTTTGTGACAGCAGAATTAGTACCTTCAGATCCGAAAAATAGACAAAACATAACTCTGTGAGAAAGTTTTAGGAAAAAGAAACCCAACTACAAAAATATGTATGAATGTGTACATCACAGAAATGAACTGCTTCTGAACCCAGGTATATCAGTAGTTATAAAGGAGCAGATGCAACTCGGAGAGATAAGTTAACAATAAATAAAATATTGCTATTTAGTAAGCTACAGAAGTTTGGGTTTATTTCTATGTTCATGAAAGGAGATCAGAGTTCCTATAATTACGCAATATCAGGACCTTTCTCCCAGCACCATCCAGCTGGCACACCGGTGTGTTTCTGCAGAGATAAACCGCAGGCTTTGGTAGCAGGGAGCTGCATGGGAGGAGGACATCAACTGCCCTGTGCTGGTCATGGTCAGTCCCAGCTGGCTCCAAACTGGACAAAACCCACCACCTGCCAAAACTCCAACTCATCAGATGAGTGAGCACACGGTGCCTCTGCTCTGGCTTATTTAAAAAAGAGAGGAGCTGTCACTGACAGAAAGCCCGAGAAGCACAGGAGGTATGACAGCGTGCTAAAAAACACACGGGGAGGCACGGGGAAGGGGACACTGTTGTGGACGTGGCTGCAGATGCACCCTTGGAAGAAGGCTCTCCACACTAGAGCAGGGACACCTCTGAGACAACTGTAGCCTGTGAAGGTGCCCACACTGGGGCAGGGACACCCCTGAGGGGACCTTGGCCCGTGGAGAGACCCGCATGAGAGCACAAGAAATGGGAAAGGAGCAGCAGCAGAAAGAAACCTCCAGGCACCAACTCCAAGCTCCTGCCTTGCCCCAGGGACAGAGTGTAGCCTGTGGGGACAACCAGGTGAGGGGAGACAAGGTATCTGTGGTGAAGAGGAGGAAAGGAGATTCCCCCAAGTGTTTAACTGGTTGTTTTCTTTGTATCTCACTAGTCAAACTAGTAACTAAAAGTTCATGCTAATTGGCAATAAATTAAATTCCCTGAGTCAAGACAGTTTTGCTCAAAACAAGGGGCAAGTTTCTAAATTAATGAGATTCAACTGTTACTAAGAAATTAATCTTGGCACACGGCAGTATTTTAGAGCTACACACATCATCCTGCATTGTTTCTTCAGTCACTAGATACTCTTTAAAATTAAATAGAATATCCTAGGTTTTTAACGGAAGACATATAACTAAGCTGATAACCACCCCGTGCTGGGTAGTTAACTAAGCATTACCAATTAGCTGTTAGCCACCATCGCCTGGACCTTCCACTGCAGAGGTCACAAACTCAGGGTAAAGAGGTAGGAACAACTGTTAGAGAAACACCTGAAATGCTTTGCTCAGACGAAGAACTGAAAATGGACACTAGGAAAAAAAAATGGACAAAAGAGAAGTGAGGAGGCATAAAAGAGAAAGTCTTGCCTGAAGAGTGACAAAAGAAACACACAGAAGAAAGCAGAACAATTAGAAAATCAATATATCTTCAAGCAGAAAGCACCGATTTCAGTTTGCCCCCAAATAAAAAGTACATAAAATCCTTCTTTAAAAGAAAAAGAATCATTGTCAAGAGAAGATATCATTTCCAGATTCTTCTCCTATGCACCCAAATTTATGGAGCCCAGGTTATAAAGCACTGATGTGGAAAAGTCTTCTAGACAGCTTGTGAACGCACTCGCATGGCGAACAAAACACCGCTCAGAAAAGTGAAATCCTCTGAGACATCTGCCAAAGGAGATAATGAGACAAATCTCCTGTGTCTAAAATAAAACCGGAATACCTATTGAATGATACAAACTGTTATAAGAATCCAACGCTGCCCACACACAGTCCGAGGCTGTTGGACACAGATGTGGTCAGGTATCCTGAAAGCAGAGGAATGACTCGCGCACAACCGAGTACTACCCTGCACCGAACGGTGGCTGTCACCTGGGCTAAGGACTTGCAGGAGCGAGCTGAAGCGAACAGGGCCCACAGCAGCATCTCCCCGCTCAGGCTGCGGGTGTGCGGCGCCCGTCCTTTTCTGACGGCTGCTCAGCCCTCTCCGGCCCTTTGCCTCGCAAACAGGTGTCTCCGTAAAAGCCAGAATCTGCATAAACACCAACTGCGCAGCAATTTCAACAGAGGTCGTGTTTTAGCACGGACTGAATTTACTACTACAAATAAAAGGCTCGACTCTCTGCAGCAAGAAACGCCGAGCGATTCCCCCTGGCGTAGCGCCCGTGCGGGGCACTTCCCGCTTAAAAGCTACGCGAGAGAGGAGGCGTGAGAGGGAGAAGCAGCTGGGTGTGGAGCTGCTTTCTCAGATCGGGTTA
>NW_009721921.1:0-2084 GCF_000703405.1 Apaloderma vittatum | reverse complement strand
GCGTTAACCTCTGAAATGATGTTCTGTGGTTTCCACGCAGGCAAGTGGCACCTGGGACACCACGGCCACCATCACCCCAGCTTCCGTGGTAAGGGCTGTGCCAGCAGGGATGAGCTGAGCACCCCACGGTCACCTTGTCCCTCCTGACACCCTCGCTTGCCCCTCAGGCTTCGACTACTACTTCGGGATTCCCTACAGCCATGACATGGGCTGCACGGACACCCCTGGCTACAACCTGCCGCCCTGCCCGCCCTGCCCGCGGCTCGGCACGACTGCCAGGTACGGGAGCACACGGGGGGTTGGCGTGGGCATCCCCAGCATGGAGAGCTGCCCTTTTCTGTAGTCGTCTCGAGTTTCCCCTCTGTGCACCCTGCAGGAGGGTGTGGGTTGCGTTGGCAGGTTTGTCCTTAGAGCGTTGTGCTTTTTCCACTCCCCTCCTCCGTTCTGCAAAGCTGGGCTCTGCACCCACGCCTGCACTGGTCCCCACTCCTGTGACGAGCCTGAGGTGGCTTCTTCCCGGCAGGGTGGCGAGGAAGGACTGTTACACGGACATTGCCCTTCCTCTCTTCGAGAATGTCACCATCGTCCAGCAGCCCGTCAACCTCAGCAGCCTGGCAGCACGCTACGCCGAGGAGGCAGCGCGGTTCATCCAACGGGCCAGGTGAGATGCCACCCGCTGTCCCCTGTCCCCTGCACTGGGAGGGCTCGGGGGTTACTGCAGGAGTCTTCCGCATGCTGCCACCTGGGTCCTGCAGGGCTTGAACTCCAGCTGTGGGACCAGAAGAGCGCCCAGAGGGCTTTAGACTCCCCAAATCATTTTGGGGATAAAGTGCTCTGGGATCCCTGGGCTTCAGGGTCTGCCTTCCCCAGCCGTGGGGGGACACGAGGAGCCCGGGCACGCTCTGCCCCAAGGAGCAAAGCGGCTGCTCCGAGATGACGACCCCGAAGCCCTGCTGATGGGTTGTGTAATTTTAATCCCTATTATCAGTGGATTATGAGCTGTGACTTTGCAAAACGCCTCCCGGCAGCGCGAGGAGGGGAAGCGCTGCTGGGCAGCCGTGTCTGAGCTCGTCCTGTGCCCAGGGATAAGGCAGATCTGGGGAATGGCCACGATGAGGGGGGACAACTCGTGTAACAGGGGCAAACAAGGGACTGGGCAGGGAGCAGCCTGCAGGGAAATTGTTCCCTGTAAGCCTGGGGACTGTTTTGAACGCACGATACCTATAGATTATCCCTTCCGGGTACCAAGAATTGGCCACAGGCTGAGGATGTTGTCAAACTGTGAATCCAAGCAGGTGAGCTGCGGGTTAATAGGAAAACCTTTAAATTCCCAATAGTATTTTGGGGTTATCTGCGTTCACGAAGAACAGGATTAAGCAGGTGCCTGCCTTTTCTCTCCTTCTCTTTGATGGCTTGTTCCAGTTTTCCTCTGCCTGACTCATTCATTATGGGGCAACAAAAGAGCACCGGATTTGTCATCTCAGTGTTTTTTTAACCAGTCGTGTCAAGGTTGAGCAATTCGTGACAGTGAGACTTGGCCCTGCCCCGGACACTTAGAGCGTGGCAAACATGGGAGCAAAAGTCAGGGACCTTTTATCTTGTTATTGATTAAATGTTTGCTCAATTTTCTGGAGAATTCGAAAATGTCGGTGCGAGAAGGTAGCGGGTTGTTCAGCTGAACGCCCTGCTCGTGAGTCCGTCTGGGTGCTGGAGCTCACTGGGTGCTCCCGGGTGGGATGCGAGCTGTATGAAGCAGCTTTCCCCGCTCCAGGGTCTCTGACATCTCAAGGGAAAAGGTGCTGGGCCTCCTTTCGCTGCTGGGATTTGCAAGGGATGCATCAGCACCCCTTGACCCCCCACATTTCACAGGAGCTGGGCAGGGTCCCCCAACTAGGGGGGAATTGCTGCCCTTTGCAGGGCTCCAGCACCGCCGGGGAAGGATGCGGCACCTCCGGGCAGGATGGGATTTACTCATTTTCCATCCCCAGGTGGGTGACGGGTAAAGGAAGGAAGCACCGAAACGCACGTCAGTGAGGCCCCGAAAGTTTTCTGGAGGCGGCGATGGGGCGGCCGGAGCCGGGCGC
>NW_009721920.1:0-3685 GCF_000703405.1 Apaloderma vittatum | reverse complement strand
TAGGTTACTTTTATACATAAAATACTCTCTAAATGAGTAGTGTAATCATACACCCCACAGCCACCACTAATCTTCCATTGATTCCTTTAGCTTCCTGCTATTTTTCTTTAAGGCGAGGGTCCTCATCTCTTCCTCCAGTTCAATCTGGTCGGATTTGTCCTGTGTTTGAATAGGAGACGAGGAAGCCAAAAGACTGGGCTGGTGCCTCCAGAACCATTAATTCAGTCAGTCAAACAAATGGGAGGCAAGAGAACAAGACACAGTGACCAATTGGTCACATGGCGGGGGATCTGCCCCGGAGCATGAAACACGCTGAGTTCAGCCCCTGAGCTGGACAGTCACAAATGCCACAATGATTTCTTAGCACGGCCCTGGCTGTGGTAGCTCACGCCAGCCTGCTGAGCAAGCTTGGCCAGGCTTCTTGAGATTCACAGATAAGATTTATTCCCGAAGCCTGACCTACATGAGTGTGTATCTAGATGTGTGAAAGCTGTGATTTGATGGCAAGCAATGAAAGGTCATAGAAAAAGCAGGCAATGCATTTAAATCAAAATGATGAAGCTGGGTAATTTCATTAGCAACAGTTGTATTTACTGGAAGTCACAGATGGTGCAGTTTAGCTTATGGCCAATTTGTTAAGACAAAATAAGTATAAAGAAAGAAATATTCCAAGTGAGAGGTGGTTAAAAATTAAATAGGCACCAGATGGCTCAAGATTGTCCTTCATACAAATTTGGTGAAAGAAGACATAAACAATCCAAAAGTGTTTCTGAATGGGACCCTTACAGGCTGGCTAGGCCCTTATCAGAGCTAGGTTTAAAAGCAGAGCAATTAAACTTCCCTCACGTTGTAACATCTGACATCCGAGCAAAATGTTCTACATGAACTTGTAGATTATTTTCTGTCTGACCTGTTGTTTAAACTGAGAAGCAAGGTAAATGGAACAATCTTTAAACATCTCAACCTTCAACTACTGTTCAAGTAACCTCAGCTTTTATTTAAAATGGGGAGGAAAACTTGTACTGCACAGTGTGTATTTATCCATCTAGATGTATGCAAGCCAATGTGCAAGCACTTGGGCTCAGGGAAATAGCGTAATTTTAGATCTGGCTCGCTTTTGAGAAATGGTAGCAATTCTGAGAGATCGCTGATGGTAAATGGAGGTTACAGCCCTAGCCTATATTGCAGGGCATACGAGCTCCTTTTCCAGGCTGCGTCACAGACGTTTTCCTGGCTCTGGAAACCCTCATTTTCTACATTTACGCACTAGCTCCTACAGTGAGTTTTGGGGATCACGAGCTATTAATGTTTTTTGCATCATATCTAGAACTGCTAGAGCTGATAACTACCACTGATGCCTTTGAACTCTCTTGTAAAATAATTAGTAATACTGATTCCCCATGTTTCTAGATGGATGACATGATTGTATTATATATAGTGCCTTGATTCTGTTTTCTGCTTCTGTGCATAACATACTGGCTCTTACACAGGCAGATGTTAAGGGATTTATAATGGTTTGTCCATACACCCCTGTACAATATCAGTAAATTTAACAGTTAAAAAAAAGAAAAAAGTTATAATTTATTCCAAGGAAAAGGAGTCAGTATAATGTTACTAAAATGTGCTCCCTGGTTTTATATGGCACATTTAATATAGGTGATATCAGAGAGACAGCAAGAATCTCTCCAAAGCAAGCTGCATATATGGAGCTGGTTTCCCCGGAGGTAGGCTGGGGCTGGGAGGAGGAAAAAAAAAAGCAAAGCAAAGGAAAACAGCCTTGAGTGAGAGAGGCCACTGGAAACTCTGTTGACTAATTAATGAGCAACATACACTTAAGAGCTTTTACTCATCCTGCACTGGCTTTGCACATTTTCTACTGTATGTGACATTCTCTGGGTACGAAAGCTCTGCAAGTGGTGCCTGCTTGCAGGGAAAAGGCTGCCCTTGAGAAGATGGCTGTACTTACCGAAGGGAAGTGAAAACATGTACAAATGGCCTGGAAAAGCCTTGAAGAGTCCAGACAGGGAACATGATTTGAACGATTTTATCATTAAGTGACATATACAAAAAGAGATAAGAATGATCCAGGAATAATCTTCCCATGTGCCAAAGTAACATTAAAGCACAAGCACCAGCCTTGCCAGGGAAGTACATCCTTCTGTAAGGAAGATTTTATGTCTCAGCTGCCGGAGTTGCATCCGTGACCAGGAGGGTGCCTCACAGTCAGAGCTTCATGTTGAAGACCATCCAAGTTAGGGTAATAATGATTTTTTTAATTTTAATTTTTCTTGAAAGGCAAAAATACAGAAACGATTTTACTGACCTTGACAAGAAGTAACACGGGCGCTTTGTTGTACAGTGCTTTCTGTGTGGAAAGGGGGAAGGTAGAAGGGCAAGCTAGCTTTGTGTATTCCAGAACCTTTGCACTCACCTTACCACCTTTCAGTTCTTGTGGCTTTATGAAGTGGTTAAGGCCCAGTGCCCAGTCAGCAAGACTTGCGCGGTGTCTCTGGGAATCTGTCAGCTTCTGCCTGAAGTCAGACTTGCTCGGCGTGTACTCGGACAGCAGTGGAGAACCCTGGCAGCATCTATGCCGAAAACTCTGATGCTCTCTATTCTGCACGTACGCAGCGTCCTGCACACCTCCCATCCCCCTTACTGTTCCAGCAGCTCTTCCTAGTTCATAAGCATGGTTCTCTTGCATGCTTACAGGCAAATGCCAATTATCCTGAACTCGCAGTTAACATGGTTGAAGACTAGCCCCAGTTACAGAAACAGTGCTGAGCATGATTTGTCATTACCTGTGTTTGAAGTGTTCCGTAGTCAGGCAGCCCCCTTGTGTTGGCAGAAACGCTACAGCAAAGTATAAAACTCGCAAATTAACTAGTGAGAAATTTGTCAATGAAGTGAAGCTTCAACTCTACATCCAGTTATCTACCAGATCAGTTTCATGGTGAAGCAGCTCAGATTTTTTTTATTTTAATTTTTTTTACATAGTTGTTAGAGTTGAATTTAAACTCTTTTAAAACTCTTGTGAATTATGTACTCTGTGTATCGGCACAGAACGACTGAGACTTAGTGTTAAAGAGCAGGTTACATGCTGTTACGCAGTGTGTACGTAAGTGGTATTAGAGGTGGTGGTATCGTCCTGTTATTTGTTCTCTTTATTTTTGTAAGTACGCCTTTGAAAGTTCAACAAACTTCTTCAGCTAACTAGTTTTATTGTGCTGTTTTGAAGAAGTTTGTTAGCTGGTTATAAATTTTTCTAGCAAACGTAGGCCATTAAATGTTTTCATTATGAAAGTTCTGTTGTCAAGTGTGTTATCTGTCCCAGTATGGCAACATAAGGTGCAACTCTTCTTGTAAAGAGCAGAGACAAAGATGAGAACTTTGTGTGTTGCATTTAAAGACCAGAGCTTGTGACTTTGCCTGCTAACAGGGGTGTTTGGATTGTCAGACCTTGAGAAAAAAACAAAACCTCGTCATTGCTGTAATTGTTCAAACTGTCTTGCGGGTAGTATCATAACAAGTCTCATTATTTGCCAAGAGAATAAAAGTCCATTTAAATCTGCTAAGCTGAAACCACCTAAAAGAATTATTGGTCCAACTGGTCATTCCCAGAGGTGCTTACAAGCAGCACGCCGTGGCAGAAGCTCTCCGTTACAGCAAGAAAAAGGTTCAGAGC
>NW_009721919.1:258-8979 GCF_000703405.1 Apaloderma vittatum | reverse complement strand
ACTCCTAACATTCTGTGATTCTGTGTGAAATCACACATCATACTGGAATTTGTATTTTGAAAATAGTCTCCCAAAAAGCTCAAGGAATCTTGCACAGAGTTGCTGTAAGCTACTGTGGTTAAATTAAAATAATTTAGAGTCAAAATAAGTTTGTCTCTTTAGTGCAAATGAAAGAAAGGCGTATCACTCTTCCAATTATGCAGGAAAAGGCCTAAACAGTGTTCAAACAACAGTTCCAGTACAATCCAATACAACCTTGCAATCCTACTTGCTTCCAACTGTGCAAGGGATATTTGAAAACTGAATGTTATCATAAATAGTCAAGGGCTAAGCAAATTAAAGTCTGGAATTCTGTAGCAAATTAGGACTTTGAGTACTAACACTGCTAAAGGACTTTGAAGCATTAATGCAACATCCCTGTGGAACCACGACTTCCAAAGAAGTCAGAGAGATCTAGCTTAAAAAAAAAAAAAAAAAAAAGTTAAGCAACTTGCCCAAGATCACATGCTGAGTTTTCCAAGATACTGTATAGACTAGCACTTCTTATTCCAGAGGCACAATTCCAGAAGTTCAGTCCTGTTTAAATGCAGGAAGAACATCTGGTAGATGCTCTATAAACATAAAAGGAAAGCAGATCTGTGTCTTCTCCCTGTCTACCATCTGAACAAATACTGATATTCCCACTAGTAATAAGCACAGCAGACAGGTATGTATGAGAGGCCTGCAGCAACTTTTTTGTTTCCTGTTTACGGAGACCTACAAACATCCAAAGTGTGGAATACCTTAAAATTTTAATGAACAAATGGAGTCATACAGCTCCCAGCAGAGCAAATGGACGTTTCTGGCAGCTTCAGAGGAAGCTGGAAGGAAGAAACATTCTTCACTGAATGAATTCAAGCATCAAAATACCATAAGGTGTTGAGATGTGGCCCCCTCCCTCCAACATATGAAAAAGTCTCAACAGATTTATATTTATGATATGAAATTAAACTACAACATGTATTTTAGAAGAGTTGTGAGAATTAAACACTACCCTTAGTAACCTTAAATGTCAATGTGATCTTCAACAGAAACTTCTGTTTTATCCTCAAAACTGACTGAACTACTTAGCCTGCACTCCTTCAAAAAATCTGGTACTTGAAAGGTGAAGAAAACACGAGGATTAAGCTCTAATAAGACAGTATTTAGTTAATCCTAATTAACTATTTGTATTATAAGCTGACATTTAGCAGAATTTGTTAAACTAGAACAAACTTTTTTATCAAAATATATTACTATGAACACCTCAGTGATCAAAAATGGAAGCAGATACTTTTTTTAAAGAATTCCAGTTGCACTGAGTTACAGCAAATTCACAGGAACTGTAAAAATCACTAGATAAAAAAAAAAATCTACAAGGTCATATAAGACAGCTATCTTTATACCTCAGCAGAAGAAATGGGGGTGTGGAAAACATTTTTTGCACTATTTCATATCCAGAAACACATAACCATGGTTAAAAGCTTTTGTGGTTTATGGTACTTCAAAATAAAGAACAGTGACAATCCAGCACAGTCCAAAGGACACGAACCTGTGCCAGGGGTCCACTTTTATTTCTGGCTGTCACTGGTGGACTGGCTGACCTTCAGCAGAGAGCTACACCTCTCTTCCTCAACCACTCCTGGGCCACGGGGAGGGAACTTCCTTTTCCTGTGCCTCCAAGAGACAAATGAGAGGGGACTTCTCCTAGGGGCAGTGGGCACGGCGGTAGGATACAAAATGGCAAAGACAGAACAAAGGTAAGGCACTAAAGTTTTGTGTTGGAAGTGGGAAGCTCTCTCCTTCAGCTGAGTTTCTTATTGGTTTTATTCTCAGAAACCAGCCACAAAAAACTACATCTTCTGATTGACCTGACCAACTCCTTTTCTTTGCAAGTAGAGTACAGTTGCTACAACAAACTGTAATTAGTTCTTCAGTTATCTAGTTTTGAACTGCTAAAACCTCAGAAGAACATGGTTTAATTCCACTCCTCCCCAGGTCACCATCAGTAACACCTAGCAAATTTAATTTACAGGACCAAGCTCTGAGCCTGCTTAATTTAAGCAGTTCACAATTTAGCCTGGCAATTTTGAGCAATAAAATAATAATCACAGATAAGAAATTAATTCTTCCAACATTCAGTATGAAGAGAGATGGTCACATTTACTGTTATGCTAGCCACAAAAATGATAGTTTAACATAATTTAATGTTCCAGTATAGGTTATTTTTACCTTTAAACAAACAAAATTAAAATCGAGTACAAAACCCTGAGCTTATTATATTTGGACCCACACTGAACTATGAAAACCCCATCATATTTCTTGTCACCTGACTGCCAGACTCCCTGAAATACCACAAATCACCTTCAGCAGTGATTTATGTAAAAACTGTACCTCATTACAATCATAAATGAGAACACATTGTAGCCCTTTTTCATATTTCACATTTTAGTGAAAAAAGAAATCTTAAAGAATGTAATTTTAATTATCCCCTCCTTTTTCCTTCAAAATATATCAGTCAGTTTCCCAAGAAGAGCACATCGAGGAAGTATTTCAGCCATACTCTTAATGTCTCATAGATGCCTCATTGACAAGACACCAGGTAAACATTAAGTGCTCTGCAGATGTATGTTTACAGAAAATAAACATGTCAAAAGGTATCAGTTCACACAATCTTATAATTGTTTTCTGTAACACCGAAGCATATAATGAACAGTCATAGTGACTGTATATTAATTTCTACCGTTATGCCTAGGTTCATGTGCAAAGAAGCATCAGCTTCCTTTCCTAAACAACACTTAGACTGAGCTGAAAATTTTTTAAAATATCTCCATTTATTTTTTAAAACACTTCCACTTAAAATGGAGAAAAATCTTAAAATATAGATTAAAATCTGCTCATTTTATATCTCAACATAAATTAGGTCTTAAGATTTAGTCACAGTCTAAATATGAAGGGGTTTTTTACTAGCATTTAGTTCCATTTCATGTCATCGGGGCTATTCTCTGCAAACAACTAAAAAATTTATATTGAGGCAGAAAGTATTTATTCAAGGCCAGTTGGTACAGGCGGGAATTGTGACTAATGAACAAGACAGAATGACAGTTGCAAAATTAACTAATGCAGAGTTCCCTTCTCCTCTTTTACATGGTAAAAATCTAGATTGTTTTCAAGTCTTATGTCATCTATATATTTAATAGTAATCCTTAACTGACATTAAGTAAAACATTCAAATTACATTAGTGTTACTTTACTAATTAAAAACAATTTTCAAGACAAGCAATCTATATTTAATAGCATGGTTTTCTACAAAGACATGAAGAACACTATATACCACTCATGTCTAGAAAAATGTCCTAAGATTTTACATTTTAAAGTGTTAGCTTCATTTGAAATCTCCAATTTTTTGAATAAATTCTGAACTTGGCAAACTACAAGAGTCTCATCTTCCTTTTTTAATGGATAACTAAGTGTTTTATCACCATCCGAAGTTCAAAAATTCTCGTAGGAAAGCCATTTCTAGCCTGTGAATGCAAGTTGCTATGGCAACAACCACCATGACTACAAAGGCTCTAACCTTATTTAATGGATAAAATGGAAAAATATCACAAGATACTATAATGAAAAACCCTGCACTATTAAGTCTTCCTGAAAAAAAACCACACCAAAGAACTACCACCTCTACCCCATTTAATATCTGGCCTGGAAAAGAAAAAAAAAAAAGCCTTCATTTTACCATAAAACCTTATGTCATTATGTTTTAGAAATGCTGTGACTCTGCTTTTCTTGTGACTTTAGTATTCTTTGCCTTGCAGACAGGTGGAAGACTGAAAATGAGCTTTTAGTACCTAAAGATAATGGGTGTTATCTATGTGGAACAGTAGCACCAAACGTAAGAGGGCTATAAAACACAGCAGGGAAAAAGGTAGTGAAGAAAAAGATGGATTCTACCACGAGAGTCTAAAAATAGATTCACTTCAGAGGAAGGATGTGTAGTTCAAAGCATCTACAGAACAAACAACTCCATCTAGAGGCTAAAAAGCAAGGGATATTAAAGCAAACTTAGAGGTTCTCTACACTTCTTCAAATACCCTCTAAAATGGTCTGCAAGATCTCCCAACTAAAATGAAAATCTGGCTTCAAAATACGTTGAGTTAAAGTCACCTGATCTTCGAGAATCTAAAAGTTTTTCATTACAAACAGACTGAAGACAAATCTTGCAACGAAAATATCTAAAAATCAAAACCTGCTCCTTCCTACCTTAAGCTGCCAGGATTTCAGTGACCTGCACAACAAAAATCAAGCCTCAGGAAAGTCAGCAAATTTTGCCAGTGTTCAGCGTTACCAAGATTTCACCATCACAGAATGTCAATCAAAGACATCACTTCAGCAAAAATTCACACTCATGTTCAACACTAAGTGAATGGCTCAATAAGAAATGAAACTTCTTGCACACGCAATTTTCCAGGCCTCAATTCTTCATACTTACCCACTATTTTCCACTTATTTCCAGAAGAGTCGGAATGGCCCTGCTAAGCTGCTGCACACTCCAGAGCATAATATTTTGCATGTCATCCTTCCAAGTAATTTATCATAATCATATTTTATTTCTGCAGGGAAACAATTACTTCCACATTTTAGGACAAAACCCAAGCTTCAGCATGCTGCACCAGGCTCAGGCAAATGAGGCCGGTTTTCCCTGGCAGGATGCTTCCTAGCTGTGCTTCACAATGCAAGTAATGATAGAAAAGAGAATTAAAAGGGTCAGAAAATCAGGGGCAAAAGACTACTGCTGAAAAACCACTTGGTTAGAGGTCTGCCACATTACTGCTCCAGAACAAAGGCATTCTTTGTTATTCACTCCATGCTTTTGGTAACACTGAACTGTCACATGATGTTTTTCCCACATTTTTTCTTCTTACACTTTCCCTGTCTTTATCCTCTTCTCAAACCCGTATTCCTCTTTTCCTCCCTCCCGTATTGCTCTTCCTGTTTACCTGTTCTAGAATCGTACTTTATAATGGCATCTCTACTCTTTTTAGCCTATGTTCTTGATTCTATTTAGCATTATGAAAATATAAACATTGTTCATGATAAACCACAACACCCCTTCCATCTTCCCCTAAAAAACAGTATCAGGAACAAGCCAGAACCAGCAAAGCAACTGACAAATCATTTTATTACTATTAACATGTGATTTTACAAGCCCAAGTGTGACACCTCTGAAAATCAGGCTGTTCTGTGCCTAAAGTTTAATCTGGAAACTTATGCAAGTGTGAAAACGCCAGTCCAAAAGACACTGCACAAACTGCTTTTGAAATATTTCTACAAGGTAACACATTGTTCCAATATTTGCAATGGCACTTACCAGGAATCCTTCTTGAAATATCTTACAATATTGATTCACGTGCTGTATTCTTCTGAAAAGTGTCCAATTTGTCTGAACATACGAGATATCCAAGTTTCTAAGAGTCATATACATATGGTCTCTTTCAGGGCTTTTAGGTTCTGAGCTTGCATAGGAAGCTGGTACCAGAATTTGCTCCAGATTATTTATCACAGTTTGAATACAAACGTATGTTTAGGATCACAGGCTTATATTAAATTGCCATAGCAGAAGCAAGCCTCATTTTGTTTTTATTTAATATGGCATTTTCAATAACCCTTGAATCTAGAACACAGTATTATGAATTCCTAGGAAGCATGACTGAGCATTACAAAAAATGCTGTATGCTCTGGAAAAGACTTCAAGAACTCAAGACTATTTTGATCTCCTTCAAGTAACATATACCGGCAGAGAAAAATAAGGACCTTCGAAGCAGCTATTCATATACAGTCACTCCCTTTACATGTGCAAGTTCACCAATTTAATACCAAAAATAAACTCACTACATTTTTGATACATCAGAGCACATGCAGGGAGCAAGGCAAAGTGAACTGTTTCTCTTTCAGCATTCTACTCTAGAATCTGCAATTTAACAAGCCATATCTCAATGCAAACCTCAAAATCGTAATTCAACTCGAGCACTGCAGCATTGGTCCCACATTAGAGTGAAAACATTGACCGCCTGCACAAAATGAAGAAGCAGCAACTTAAAACAACTTTTTATTTGCTCTGAATATCAAACACAACATATCATCGAAAGTTTCAACATCTTTTTTGTCAAAATCCAGCTTGCTGACCCGATTTAAAATTGTAGAACAATGTAAATAGGAACTGAATTGGGCTTTGTGTTTTGCCAGGCATCATTTCCTCAGTGACAGCTGTAAGCATTTGTAAATTGGAAGTTTAATACAGAAAAATCATAACTATTCATTTAAAGAGGCCAAAGCACTTCAAAATTTATTTCCAGATGGCAGAGATTACAGGCCTCTGCTGAAATACGTATTAATGTTTTCTTTTGTTTTGTTTTTAAATCAGGGGAAAGAAAATCCTATTTAAAGCCAGTTTCCTTTAAGCACAGGCTGAGCAAGCGTTTAAAAAAGTTCTTCAGTCAGTTTCTTTATAGAGATGTTTTGAAGAATTAAAACAGATCTGTGCTCACATGTATGAGAAAAGGCTTTTTCTATATTTTATAGGAAAAGAATACTTTAGGGAAACACATTGACAAACTGCATGAGACTAGAAATTAAAACCGATGCTACACACTGCTTTTAAAGCTTAAAGACTTTTTATTACAGCTTAAAAAAAGAGTACATCCCTCAAAAGTTAAACTGATTATTGGAAGCACTGTCACATTACTGACACATGCATCTATATGTCACTTTGCATTAAAAATGCTTGTGTAAATGACTTTAAGACTAAGAAGAAACAAAAAATACTTACATTGCATTTACTTTATCTTCTGGGCCCTGAACTTGTCCCGTTACAGTTCCTTGACTGGTATTTTTAACCCATCCAACCACTCCTAATTTCCTAGCTTCCTCTTCTGTGTACTAATTTGAAAAATAATGAAAGAGGACAATCAGTGTCAGCATATACAACATATGAGCACCACTTAAAACCCCACTTTCACAGTTTTAAGTCCTACACTTACAAAAAATAAATTTCCATGTACAATGCCCACACTCAGGCATTAAGATACTGTCAGCTCTGACGTTGCAGCAGAAACAGCCAATTTTTGAACAAGAATGAGATTTTACATATACATAACAAATGCATAAGAATCCCCACTTTTGTTTTCACAGCTTTTAATACTTTTCTTCAAAAAGTGCACATATGGCTCCCACCAAGACATTACACTGCTTGTAAAAAAATTCACCTTTCCCTTTGCTTTATCCTATGTACATGCATAGAAACTTTCTAATTTTTTTCCACCATTCACAAGGAGGCTAAAGACTTGCTCTCTCCATTTCAGAAAATTTTAACACAGTTTTGATCACAAAGGACTCTGCTGAGTCCATGCCACTCTCTTGTACTGACTCTATTCCTTTCTATAGCTCCTATCACTGCTCATTTGCTTCTTCAACAATCGGTGTCTGAGTTCATTAAATCTGCTATATATACAAACTCTATAGTTTCTTTTCTCCACTTTTACTTCCTTTCCACCTGACTTTCACTCTTTAAATTCTACCCCCAGCTGCTGCATTACAACTAACAAATAGCAGCAAAGGTCATAATCTAATTATACTTTATTATTTTTGCAATACTACAAGAAATTATGGTTTCCCAGCTATTAATTTCCTGTAACGAAACCAAAAACTTCCAGATATCCTATTTTCTGAGGATTTGTTGAGGTTTTTTAAGCTTTCTCCTTTTCTCTTTCATGTACATGTAAAATATATGCACGGTTTTCATAATTTGTCTCTGAACACCGAAACAGCAGGGAACACAAAGCCTATTTTGCAGAAATCCATCAAATTTTTCTTCCATGTAGGACAATAAAAACACTATTAGTCCAGATAGTGTACTTCATTTCATTAATAGCAAATTAATGAAACGCCACAGATTGTGTGTTTGTAGCACATTGTTACAAGGAAACACAATACGATTCTTGAAGTACAGGTACTAAAACCACCATTAAAAAAAAATAAACTGGAACACACTGTTTCAGAAGCCAATATCAAGAACTTCAAATCTGACCTTTCTGAAGATTAACACGTTACTTGTGGTTGCTTTATCACAAGCAATCCAAACACAATGTTTGGGTACTATACAAACAAGCAGCGCATTATAAGTTTTTAAAAGTCCAGTTTAATATCATAGTAATACAAAACAAATATATTTTTCCTTTCGAATCCACTTACAATACTTAATCGTCTAACCTAGAACTCAAAGTTCAGGTTGGCTATGTTTATACTCTACAGACCTGCTGCTGTATTTTTAGCACTGGAAACACTACACTGTAAAGCAGAAGTGGGAAATCAGACACTGCCTTACCATCCTGAAACAAACACCTAGAAAAGAAAAGAAAACATATTAAAGTAATTCAAAAAACCAGCAGTTCCAGGAATTTCACTTAATATAAAATTAAACTAAACTACAGACAAGTAATCTGTGGCCTTTCCTTACGGAAATATCAGCGAGTAGTTATGAGACTTTAACACTGAGCAAGCTCTACTGAACGTGGGTACAAAGTGTCCTTGAACCTTCCCCTCAACAGGCGACTCTTGTCATTAATGCAGTCAGCACACACGTCGCCACTTGTAGCGAAGACGCTGCAGTACGGGAATTGCCTTTGACTTAATTTTTAAGTTTTGCTG
>NW_009721919.1:0-227 GCF_000703405.1 Apaloderma vittatum | reverse complement strand
GGGCGACGGGGGCGCCCCCTCCCACAGACCCGCCGCGACCTAAACGCGGGGAACGACAGGAGCCCTTGACCGAACAGCCTGTGCTCTCCAGCGATCCGCTGGAGCTTTACAGTGGGCGGCATATTTACAACCTATTTTAAAACGTCTTTTATTTATTTTTTTTTAAACCCCTGCTGAGGACGAGGACGCCACTGTACCCGCTCGCGCTCCCTCACACGCCTCTTCCC
>NW_009721918.1:1664-3122 GCF_000703405.1 Apaloderma vittatum | reverse complement strand
TGCAGCAGTTTTGTGATCATAACTGCAACTCTGCTGAGATTTTCTGATCCTAAAAGCAACTCTGCAGCAGTTTTGTGATCGTAACAGCAACTTTGCAGGGATTTTCTGATCCTAACAGCAACTTTGCAGGGATTTTCTGATCCTAACAGCAACTTTGCAGGGATTTTCTGATCCTAACAGCAACTTTGCAGGGATTTTCTGATCCTAACAGTAACTCTGCAGCGGTTTTGTGATCCCAACAGCAGCTCTGCAGTGGTTTCGCAGTTGCAGCGATAAATCCGCTGCATTCTTGCAGTCGTACATACAAACATGCAGCAGTTTTGTGCGTGTGACTGCAGACCTGCAGTGGCTTCGCGCTCACGAACGTGAATTTGCGGCGCTTTTGTGACCATAACCGCCAATATGCGGCAGTTTTGGGACAGCGACTGCAAACCTGCAGCAGTTCTGCGGTTTCAGCTACGAACCTGCAGCGGTTTTGCGATTGCAGTGATAAATCTGCCGCGCTCTTCTAACCAAAACTTTGCAGCGCTTTTGTGCGTGCCGCTATGAATCTGCAGCGGCTCTGTGATCGCAGATGTGAATTTGCAGCGTTTTTGCGATGGTGGCCGTAAATCCGCAGCGGTTTTGAGATCCTGAGCAAGTTTGCAGCAGTTTTGCGATCGCAGCGATGAATCTTGCAGCAGTTTTTTGACCGCAGACACAAACCTGCAGCTGTTTTGTGGCCACAAGGATTAACCTGCAGCAATTTTACGCTTGCAACTGCAAATCTGCAGCTGTTTTACTCTTCCAGCTGCAAATCTGCAGCGGCTTCCTAATCGCAAACACAAGCTTGCAGCGGTTTGGTGATCGTAGCTGTGAATCTGTGGTGGTTTGGGGATCGCAGACACAAACCTGCAGCGGTTTTGCGGCCGCGACTGTGAACGTGCAGCGGTTTTGCGATTCCAGCTTCAAACCTGCAGCTGTTTTGCCCTTGGTGACGCGAGCCCGCAGCGGTTTTGCTGTCACCAGCCGCATCGCTCTGTGCATCTTGAGTTGAGGGGGGCGAAGAATTTGCAGCTGAAGGAGAGGAACAGGTCTTCGCTGCGAAGGGCATCTTGGCTCCGTCCCGGTGCCGGATCCCCATCCCGGTGCCGGATCCCCGTTGCGCTGCTCCCCTGAGCCCCGTGCCCGTCCCGCAGCGGCCGTCGCGGGGGCCATGGCCTCGCTGCTGTCCCTCCAGGAGGAGAACCGCATCCTGCAGCAGGAGCTGTCGCGCGTCGAGGACTTGCTGGCTCAGAGCCGGGCCGAGCGTGATGAGTTGGCCATCAAGTACAACGCCATCAGCGAGCGGGTGAGCTGCCGGCTGAACCTAAACCCACCAGTTTGAACCCAAACCCACCCATTTGAACCCCAAAACCAAGGCAGTGCAAAGCTCTGAGTTCCCCATAGCGGGAGATGTGGCAGCGTCCGGTAATGTCC
>NW_009721918.1:1061-1633 GCF_000703405.1 Apaloderma vittatum | reverse complement strand
CCTGGCGATGGGAATTTCGGTGCCGTGCACCCAACTTGTCTGGACCCATCCCAGCCTGCCAGGACTTGTCCTGAGGGATGTACAAAACATCCTCCCCCTCGTCCCTATTTTATTTATCCCACTGCTTTTCGGGAAGCAGGACCCCCCCATTGGCATCCTTCACCTTTGCATCCCTTTATCCTGGCAACAGGGGAATCAAAAAGGGCTTTGGGGCAGCGGCCAGATGCTGAACTGGGGAGACACAAATGGAGGGGATGCAGGATTTTTTGAGGGACAACTTCTCTTTTTGGCTGGTTATTTATTTAAAAAAGCAAATATTAGGAAAATAGCTCCAAGAGAATCGCCACCTCTGTGCCCAAGGATCCTTCACCCACTCTACAAGCCAGGATGGGGCTTGGCTGAACCCGCAGATTCAAAGTTGAGTTGTTTTTTTAAAAGCGCCTCCAAAATTTTCATATTCATCCCCACCCTGTGCAGGCAAAGATGGGAGGTTGGAGACAGAATTTGGGGGGGTCTCAGCTTCAGCCACGTGGGGATTTTCTGTAGGACTGCCCCGAAGCGATGGATTTATT
>NW_009721918.1:389-732 GCF_000703405.1 Apaloderma vittatum | reverse complement strand
TCGCCCACCTTGTCCTTTCCCCGCAGGTGTTGAAGTATAAGAAGAAATGCGGCGAAGTGGAGCAGCAGCTGCTGGAGAAGGCGACGGAGCTGGAGCAGGAGAGGCTGACAGTGAGGGCTGGTTTGGAGAGGAGGAGGGGGCTCTGCCTCAAACCCCGCCGCCAGATTTGGGGTGACGGCAAGCGGGGCGATGTCCCCCGCAGAGCCAGCTGGACGTGAGCAGCGAGCAGCTGGAGGAGGAGAGCACCAACGACCTCGAGAACGCCCTGATCCGGCTGGAAGAGGAGCAGCAGAGGTGAGCGGGGCTCCCCAGTGAGCTGGGGGACACCCCCAGCCTGCGGTGA
>NW_009721918.1:0-202 GCF_000703405.1 Apaloderma vittatum | reverse complement strand
TGCCCGAGGATGGGAAGGGTGGAAAAGGATGTGGAGGAGGGATGGAAGACGGCTGGGGAGTGAGGAAGGGCTGCTGGGAGGGATGCAGGACCACTCGGGAGGGATGCAGGACCGCTGGGGAGGCAGGTAGGACCATGGAGGAGAATAATTCGAGCGTGCAAAGGACGTGGCACGTGATGGGAGGGTGATGCAGGGCGGAGGG
>NW_009721917.1:0-931 GCF_000703405.1 Apaloderma vittatum | reverse complement strand
TAATATATACACACAAATATATACATATATATAATATAGACTAGAACTATGCAACATCGTGTTAATTCATAGAATCTTAATTTTTAGTCCACAAAGCAACAGCTTGTAACAAATAACCTTTCACTCAAGACAGTGTTTACTTAACAAATGAAATAATCCCACCACCAGATCCCTATCCAGCAGAATCTGTGCTTTAGAAAACGAGAGCTGTCAGAAACCGAGCAACTGGCTTTTGCCTTTTTATGTATGATCCCAGGTTCCAAGACACTGACGATCTTTTTCGTCTTCTTCCCAAAGGTGGTCAAAGATCCTCAGTGAAACGTAGCTGGGGGACATGAGGACCAGAGGGTGCCTGTGTAAACCAGGTTCCTGGAAGTCTTCGCAGAGTGGGCTGAGGGGCAAGTTCAGTCTTGCCCCAAGTATCCCTCTCATGTGGCGAGGCGTTCTGCCCATCGCTATCTTTTTTTTTTCCCACCTAGAATTCATACGCCAATATTGCTGTAACATTCCTCAGTAGAAATCATGCTGCAGTAGTCATCCTCCAGAGGCTACCGGCGGCGAAACGCAACACAAAGAACTTTCTTCATCTCCCAGCGTCAGTGAAGTCTCTTGTTCCAAACCCACAAGGCCAAGGTCTTCCCCTGCTTTCCATCTCGCAGAGGCCACGGAGACCTCACGTCTCCGGGCAGAAGAGCTTCGTGAGGAGGTTCAGGATCTTCTGCCGCAGGTCCCACTTGTCGCCGATCCTGCGCAGCTGCAGGGCGCACTCCGCCACCGCTTCCCGCTCTGCAGGCACACGCACCGCCGTCAGACACCCGCACCGCCGCCTGCCCACCCATACCTGCCTTTGATTTCAATGAGAATTGTAAATTTCTTTTTTTAACTCGTTTTCCTGGGGTTGGTTTGTTTGTTTGTTTGTTTGGGGTTTTTG
>NW_009721916.1:0-11806 GCF_000703405.1 Apaloderma vittatum | reverse complement strand
AAAAAAGAGAAATAAAGATCGAGGGGTATTGTTTCGAGCTGTGCCGCAGGGTATTGTAAAGTCACAGAATGCCGGTGGTTGGAAGGGGCATCGGAATCGTGATGCAAAATGCCACGGAGCTATAATGCGTGGTAGACCACTCGCTTCTGCAGAATCGTGGAAAGATCGCTCGCTTCTGCAGAATCATAGAATTGTCAGGGTTGGAAGGGACCTTAAAGATGATTTAGTTCTAACCCCCCTGCCGTGGGCAGGGATGTCTCCCTCTAGATCAGGTTGCTCTGATGAAGTGTTAACTATGTCGTTATAGTAAAGATATCCTTGAGCCAAAACTAGAAAACTGACATAGAGCCTAAAAGTGAAATTCAGTGAGGTGCAGGTTTCCTGCATGCTTTAGTCCTTGGATAGCGGAAAAATGGGCTTTCAGCATTAAACAGGAGTGAAGTAACAGGATGTAGGTACAGGGGTGGGAAAACCCAGCCAGGGCAGGTGCGATCTGGTCGATGGTGCCTTGTTGGTTGAGGGTGGGGTTGGAGCTGTTGGTTCTTCTCTATCTGCTATAGCAAGATTAAGTTGATAGGATTAGAGAAATTTTGTGCAAGGTGTTATTGCTAGACGTGAGAGAAGTAGGAATTTTACCCTGTCAATATTGCTTCTTCCGACAGGATACAATCAACAAATTAGAGAACGAGCTGAGAACCACAAAGAGTGAAATGGCTCGGTACCTGAAGGAATATCAAGATCTGCTCAATGTGAAAATGGCCCTGGACATCGAAATTGCAGCATATAGGTATGATGAGGGTAATGTTTTAGTAAGTCAGAACATGTATCACGTCCTGTCTTCAAGAAAATTAATTTTAACTTATCATTCCTCTGGCAGAAATGTTCATAGATAGGTGTCAGAGTTTAATTAAGCAAGTCTTCTTCACTGTCTTAGTATTGGAAGAAGCAGTACTTTTCAGGCAAAATGTTGGCTTAAAGCAAAATAGGCAGTGTAGCCACTCCAGTACATATAAATAGGATGTATGTATATGCATACAGAACTCTTAGCTCAGCAAGACATAATCTCAGTTCTCACTCTTTACTGATAAAAATAACTGTTCTCTACTTGGGAGTGAAGAGATCTTGCATTGGCGGAACTTCTTGCTACAGATGGCTGTGTTCTCAGAACTGGAAATCCCTTATATGCTTTTAAGATTAAGCTTCGTTTCTAACTCACAGAAGCACTCTCCTGCAAAACAAATATTTTTACAGCAGAATTGGTGCTAAATAGCTTTTTGATGCTTTGCACTTGGTTCTGTTAGAAATGGCAAATGCAGAAACGTGTTTCCGTGACTGCCACAAGGGGGAATACTGAGAACGTGGCTGTAAGCCTCGTCTAACAGCTAAGCGTAACATCAAATTGTCACGTAGGGTAGCAGTTGTCAGGTAGGGTGGTATTGCCACGTGATTATTCGTTATGGGCTAGTTGTTGTACTCCTAAGTGTGCAGTCTGTAGGGCTTTTACTGCTCAAAGCATCGTAGTATCTTGGTCTGTAGTGGAATCTGCTGAACGCTGCGGCACAACTAAGTCATTTCTCTTTGTTTGGTTGGTTATTTTTTCCCCCCTGCTAGGAAACTGCTGGAAGGCGAAGAGACCCGACTCAGTTTCACTAGTGTGGGAAGCATCACCAGTGGCTACACCCAGACTGCCCCGACTTTCGGCAGATCTGCCTACAGTGGTCTCCAGTCCAGCTCCTACCTGATGACAACCCGTTCCTTCCCCACGTACTACTCCAGTCACGTCCAGGAAGAGCAGATTGAAATAGAGGAAACAATTGAGGCTGCTAAAGTGGGAGAAGCCAAGGCAGCCCCTGCAGAAGAGGGTGAGGAGGAAGAGAAAGAGGAAGGTGAGGAAGAAGCAGGAGGTGAAGAGGCTGAAGAAGAGGAGGAAGGTACTTACAGTTACTTTCAAATTCCTCTATTTCATGCTTCACCACGCTCATGTGGGGTAAAACTTGGAAATCCTGGTGAATAAGTCTAATAATTAAACCTCTCTCATTGTCTGCTCATGCAAGCAGGGGATTGTGGGATTAAGCACACAGCGTTTAATTTTGAACACTGAAGTGGAGGATGAGGTAAACATCCAGTGTCAGGCAGATTTTAGGACTGATATTATACTCCCGTGGGAATCACTGCGTGTTTTCCCATTCAGGCTTCAAAAATCAAGAACGATGATACTTCAACAACATGTAATGTTACATTCGTATGGCAGCAAACAGTACTTTAGCTGTTACAGACATCGTCAAAAAAATAACGACAAGGACATCCTGAGCTAAATACTAATTCCCAGAGAGTAGCCTGTGCTAACAGGAACATCAGCTGCTGTCTGTGGATGAAACTGTTGGGTTCAGTGCACAGCAGTATCTATTGCCTGAGGTCTGTGTAGTTTTCTTGTTTGTTTAAAGTACATGTCACTTCCTTGCTGCCCCATAATTCATTTACCAAAGTCACATCTTAAAGAAAATGTAAAAGGAGTGTTACCCAGCTGCTTTTTCCACCTTCAGTTGCATAACTCTGAAGGATTTAACCTAAATCAATCTGAAATGCATTGGTTATCATTGAACTATTCCAAGAGATTATTAGGATGATGATTAATTATAATGACCTGATGGCTGAAAGAGCCAATGGGAGAGCAATAGCAAGAATCCTTTTTGAATTCAAGGCTTTGGCTCAGGCGTGAAGCGATGAGTCCACAGTGTTTTTCAAGGCCATGATTTTGAAAAGACCTGTAGGGTGGTTTACTCCCTCTGAGATCTAGGGTAGGTTGGTTGTGTAGGTTTGTTCTGCCTTGCAAGTGCTAGACAGATGTCTCTGCTTTTGTGCACCATCAGTTGCCGGCCCCGTCGTGTTCAGCTCCTCCAGATGTGTGAGGCTGAAGGGTGCAGGTATGCTGGCTCCTGTTTAATTGGGTTTAGGAACAGTACATAGATGTGAAACACTTCTTTTTGTCTTTCAAAGGTGCTAAAGAAGAATCTGAAGAAGGCAAAGAGGGTGAGGAAGAGGAAGGAGAAGAAACAGCAGCTGAAGAAGGGGAGGAGTCTCAGGAAACCGCTGAGGAAGCTGGTGAGGAGGAGAAGGAAGAGAAGGAAGCAGCAGGAAAGGAAGAGAGTGAAGTGAAGAAGAAGGCTTGATTTTTTTAATTTTAGGCAGTCTAGCTTTCTCATCAGATCAACAGAATAAATGATGATTGACTGAGCTAAAATTGCAGTCTCACATATTTAATTCAGTGACCACTGAGGTTTAAAGTTAATGATCTATGATGTTTCTCTCTGTGCAGAGTATCAGTATGCTTGCAGAGCACCCACTGGCTTGCTCCCTGAATGCCGCATGGTCTACACGTATGAATTCAGGGGTTGTGTCTTTCTTGGGTGATTCGGAACCTTAAAATTTAAAATGGGGGGAAAAAAATAAGTCATGGGAATGAAAGTTATCTTTAATGTGCATTTAAAATAATTATGGAAACCTTGGGTGGGTAAAATAATGGAGGCTTCAATAAGTATGTGCAATAAAGCTAGTCAATAAAGTTACAGAAATGCTGACACAGTTTCATTGTGTGTGTCGTGTGTCACTAATGCAATTAAAAGGTTGATAAAGGTGTGTTGTCACACTCATCTTTCAAGCCTGCATAACAGGACATGAGTTACTGATTTTTTGTCTCTTAATACACTTGGGGCACTATGAGGTAGACAAAATTTCTTGATAGGGCTGTAAAATTTCACATGAAAATCTCAACAATAGTAAAAATGTCCAAATGTGCTGCCAGCTTTGTGCTGGGTCTCAAGGGGCTGTTGTACGTGCTCAGGTGCAAGCTTCCTTTTGCTTTTTGAAAAAGGATTTGTAACAACCTGATACAAAAGCAAAATGCAGATAGGGCTGTTCCACATCAGGAAATTGTTCAATGTCTGACAGATCGGTGCTGAAAGGGAAGAATGACGGGATGTAGCTAGGATTTGGAGTGGTGTTGGCATGTATGTGTGTGTATATATATATATATTTTTAAAAAAGCAGCTTTGGTGAGATGTTAGAAGGACAACGTGGGGTGAGTTCTCTGCTGCTTGAGTGAGCTACTTTTCTTGGGTGCTATCTCAAGGGCCTGAAGAGGCTCATTTTATTCTGAGAACTTGTCAGGGCCTTTTAAAGTTTTGAGTGGGAGCTAAAGAAAAGTTTAATCTGTGATGAGGCACAAAATACGAACAGCTCAAATTGCCTCAGAGCCTGGCAATTCTGAAAGCAATGTCCATGGAAACCCATGTTAACAGGCCTTATGTGGCTGCACTAAGACTTTTCACATGGTGTCAGCTGATTTGCATTGGTTCTCCTCAATGGTTAAGTTCAGCGAGAAAGGAAATACTTTATATTTTATACAAATTTTAGGGGTGTTTCAAAAGCACCTCCCTTTTCAGTGTTGAAAGAGTTAGAAAGAAGATGGTCATGGATGAGGTAAGCATTTTACCAATTTTTTTCCTTCCACATTCCAAGGAAAAACAGCAGGAGAAAGAAAAAGCAGCTTTGGTAAAACTATTTGGGAAAGAGAGCTTGTATGCACTAATTTCACTGACTCTGGTAACAGTTCAGAGAGTTGCTGTTGCATTTCAAAACGCTTATTCTTTTCCCTCCTACTTTCTTGGGGGTTTTGATGCTTTTAAAAAGAAGACAGATTTTTTTGTTTTCCTTTCTTCAACAACATCTCTTTTAAGTCTTTTCACATTTCTTCTTTTAATGGGGATTTTTCTCCCTTATGCAGACTCATTCTACAGCACAGATCTCATTTTCCACCTCTGGGAATGTGGCGGGAGGTACTTGCAGCACCATGGGCTCGGCTCCAGCACGCTGTTTGCTTGGTGCTTTTAAAAGCTATTGATGGGATTGCAGGAGAGCTGCTCCTTTTGGTATGTGATACCCTTAGTTCCAACAGCAGAATACTGAGTTGAAGCGATGGTCCTTGGACATTCACCCAAGTGCCCTGTCAGAAAATGCTTAGCGTGGCACTTCAGATGGGAGAAACGTTCTGCTCCTGTGGAGCAAAAAACATGTTATGCACCAGATGAGAACTCGTCACAGCCGTTAACACCAAACCACTCTTAAATAGATTGGTGTAGACTAAAGCCTCTGCCCCTTCCTGCCGTTCTCCAAGCACTCTGAGCTCCTTTTAACTTGTCAATACCTGTTCTTTCTTCCTTTTTCATATCTTTTTATATATATATTTTTTTTTTATTTTTTTTTAATGGCAGATAAACTCCTCTTTCATTCAGGCCTTTGCATCCCCTTCACTTCTGGAAGTCATGCAGCTTGCAGCAATCCAAAGCGTTGCAACCAGGCTGCTAAGGATGCTCTCAGACCAGCACATTTAGAGATGTACCGGCAAACTCACTTCTCCTTGCAGCGTATCTCCATCCGATCCCCACTCCTTATGTTATTTTTAATGTATTGCAGCTAGAGGAGACGTTTCACGACTCTGCAGGAGATGTGTGAGTCACAGCCGTGGCAATGAGCTGCAGAGAGCGATAAGCTGCAGTGACCACCCAGCCTGGTTTGTCACCCCTGGCCCTGCCTTGCTGCTAAGGTAAACTGGTGGGAGCGAGGGTGGAAGCGCGCGCCGAGATGCTCTCGGGGTTGCGGAGATCCTACTGGTAACCCTTGTTTTACCTCTGAAGATCCAGGAGCTCGCTTTGACGCAATGCAGTAAAAGCAGGCAGAGGGAGACACGGTAGAAACTTTAACCCAAGTTGCAACTGCAACTAAAGCCACGAGTCTGTCCCTGGATTTTCTCTCGCTGTTTGGATCAGGCTGAGATCTCAGCACAGGGAAAACAAATCCAAGGAGCTCCTGAATCCTTCTCTTGAGATACACACCCACACTTAATCCCTTTCTGCTCAGCAGGAGGGAAACTTGTATATGGATATGATAGCCAGATTCAAGGAATTTACTTCTTATAACTAAATAATTGACTTTGTATTGGTTGCTGCCTTCCTGGGTTAGTTAAGGGGAGGAGGAGGAAGGAAGCCCACATGTGAGTGGGAAAGCACAGCCCCCAACGCCTGGAGAAAATTCTAGTGTCTGACTCAGCTTCCTGGCAAATGCAACCTCTTTGCGTTTTGTAACACTTCCCAGTTTGTTTCCACCTGGAATTTAGTTCTGGGATGCTAAAAATCTCTTAATCATAGCACCTCTACAACCCAGTACGGTAAAAAGATCCTGGTTTAGAGCCCTCCAGCTCCCAAAGTCACAGGGGTCTCTGCAGTCCACCCTAAATAGGATGAATAAACCTTCACTGTAACTTCCTTTAATTATTGTTTTTCCCTTCATGGAGTCTTTTGTATTTATTAATGAACTTCTGTGTCTGAAAGTAATTAATCCCTTCACTGGTTATGCAGAGTCTGAAGAAGTAATTGGTGCAGAACAGGCAAATAACATACTATTTATGCATCTCTGCTCTGGAATTATGCTATCTTTTGAAACTGTTTGATTGCAGATGTCAGTAGACAAAACCTCTTGGCAACATTAAATGTTAATCAGTTCTTATAGTTTTATAAATATTTAGAAATGCGTTCACCAGTTGCTTATTTCTCTTAGGGTTTGATGGAAACATTTGTAGTGGGAAATAAGCTAAACTCACCAATTTGTGTGTTAGAGCAGAGGAAAAAAAACAAAGTACTTGTGGGTAATAACTAAAGGCTGTGATACGTTTTGGGTGAAAAAGCAGAGCAGGGGGCAAATGAGGATATTTTGAAATGCATCACGCCCAGCAGTTTGCTTCCCACACGGGCAGCAAATCCCCAAACTCTTCGGAAAGCCGCTGTGTCCTGGGCAGGAGGGTTGACACAGCCCCCACGTACACAAAAACGCGATCCTGGTGGGACTGCCGGCGTGCAAGCAAATAATGATCTCTCAGTCCTTGTAGCTGTACCCTAGTAGAACTGAAAAGAAAGCGTAACGTGACAATTAGCCAGTCCAGGACGCCCCCGCGCCTCTGTGAGCCCACGCGCACAACGTCCTGGAGTCTCCCATCGACAGCAACGTTTAAATCGCTGCACAAGGTGACCCCTCTGTCTTGGTGCTGAAGATGCCTGACTTTCTGTGCTGAAAGCCAGAAGTTTTATGTGAAAGGTTGGTTTAGTTTTTGGTTTTAGCGCTGGTGTTCTCTTGAGCTTTCGATTAGACCCAAGAGATAAATAGTTTCAGAGCTCACGAGCCATTGGGCCATTCTATAGTTTAACATAACTTGGTGCAAACACTGGCAGCAGGTGAGTGTGACTGGGCTACTTAATGTCTTTTTCATGAAGGTATACTTATTTTTATGTCACATACACATGTAACTTTCATAAATAAGCTCGCTACAGAGTAGCTGCCATTTAATTTGCTAACCCTGCCTTAATTAAACGTCACTCAACCAGCAAGCTGTTGAGCACAGATTTCCATTATTGATATCAGCAGGAGAAACACTCATTACTTTGCTACACAAAGGCATTCAGGTTTATTTGAAAGGCTTATCTGCTGTGGACTTTTCACAATTTCTCCCATGAAGAGCACGCAGAACCCTTTCAATTAAAAACTACTTGATCTTCAATTATTGATAGGATAATGAATTGGAAGGCACATGTAAATCATAGATTTTGATCAGACTCTCAATTAGTCAACAGATTTCAGGACAGTCCATGTACAGAACCCAGGCTCAAGAATGATTTGCATTTCTCTGCTAGTTCTAGGAGGTAAGGCAGTAGCAGCATGCATTTTCCTTTCAAAATCTGATAGAAGTAAACACAAGATCCCATAATAAGACGTATTAGTTCCCCAAATCAGAGCTGGAGCCCTCCTCTTCTTGCCTTTTTTTCATTTGTCTCCATTTATTTTCCACACAGTGGCATTTTGGGAGGGTCCTTTAATTGTCATTCCTAATGAAGGCAACCTAGAAGTGTCAGTAGACACAGACCAAGGCCTAGGAGGCCATTCTATTGAAAAAAATCAAAAAACGCTTTAATTTGGTTTACCATACCAGGTATAATCTGAGCCCTACCCAGACCCAGTTCAGACTCTGGAAGGGTCTCACTTCCAGTTATTTTCAAATGGACAAAGATGTAGCCACCAAAATCAGTCACAACCCCTCTAAGCACCTGAAGGCCAGGCAGCAGAATGGAGTAGATTCCTCTGCAGAGGTCATGGGGCACAGTTCTGAAGCATTTGCTTAAACCACCCCTCAAGTATTTGTGTTACATTACAGGGAATTGGTTCACCACATCCAATTCAAACTTGTTCTCTAAATGAGGACACCGAGGAAAACCCGTGCAACTGTGTTCCCGTTCAGGAGAGAGGATCAAACTTCAGGTAAGGATGCGAGTTGGAAAGAAGTCACCAGACATGTCATGTTTTCAGTATTGACCTTTATTGAGCAAGAACTGCTGTGACTTTTACATCAAACAACAAAAGGTTGCATACTGTGCATGTCAACTAGGTTCTCCCATGAGCAAAAGTCCACCCTAATTGCACCAGTGAGGTAAACATAATTATTTATAAGTAGCTTTTTTTTTTTTAAGGCTAGGAGAGTTCTGGTTCTCAGGAATATTCTATGACTGTTTTCTGTTTGGTTTTGGCTCAGTTGGTTCTTTGCATAATACATCTTAAGTCATTCCTCAGATATGTCCCTCCAACAGCTCAGGAAATTCAGAAAGCTTCCTTTGCACATTTCGTCTCATGCACTATTATTAGTATTATTTTAGATCCCCAAGCTCTGTGGAGGGAGCACATCTTGAGCCTGCATGCATTCCCCCCCCCTCCCCTATATTGCACAAAAAAAGTAAAATACTGTGTGTCTGGAGCCTCCATGAGAGAACCCGTTCTGCTTTGAAGCCGTCACTCACATGCATTTTGCAGCTGTCATATGGCTTAACCTTTTGCACCAACCCAAGCTCTTTAATTTTTTTTTTTTTTTTTTAGATTTAGCTAAGATTTATTTTATTCGGTCTCTTTAATCTCTTTTACTACAGCATGTGAAGTAACTTTCTCCACTTTCTTGGTGGACACTAATTTCTCCTCAAAGCTTTCTTCATGTTCCTCTACCTTCTGAGTGACTGTCACTGACTTTGTGATATACGTGGTTGTACTGTCCCCACCTTCACCAGTGACTTTCTCTGCTTTTTTGGTTACTACAATTTTCTCACCCTTATCGTCAATTGGGCTCACATCTAGGCCATTGGTGACAACTCCCTTGTCTTCCTCCTCAACCTCCTTCTCTTTGGATTCCTCCTCTTCCTTTTTCTCCTCCACCTCACCATTCACTGCAATGTCTTCTTTCCTGGACTCTTTCTCTACCTCCGCACTAACTTTTGTTACCTTTGTGACAGTGATGGTCTCCTCCACCACAGCCTTATCTTTGACCGGGGAGGCCGGCTTCTCTGGAGAACGGGTCTTCTCCGGAGAATGGGGCTTCTCCGGAGTCACCGGCTTTTCCGGAGAGCGAGGCTTTTCTGGGGTGGCTGGCTTTTCTGGAGAACGCGCCTTCTCAGGCGTTGCCAGCTTCTCCAAGGTCACTGCTTTCTCTGGGGTGGGAGGCTTCTCTGGCGTCGCAGCCTTCTCTGGGGTTGCTGCCTTGTCTGGAGAGGCTACCTTTGGTGTCGCTGGCTTCTCCAGAGACGCTGCTTTCTCTTCCTCCTTGGCTGGCTTCTCGCCGCCTTTCTCCACCTTCTGTTCTTTTCCTGCTTCTGGAGCTGCTTCTTTCTGGACAGCCTTGGCTGGCTCTGTTACAGGGGATTTAGGGGGGGATTTAGGGGGTGACTTAGAGGGAGGTGATTTGACCTTCTCTACCTTTGCCGCTACCTCTTCAGCCTTGCCCTTGGCCTCAGCTTCTTCCCCCTCTTCCTCAGCCTCCTCCCCTTCTTCCTTTTCCTCTATTTCTTCTTTTTCAGAACCTCCTTCTTCTGCTGCATCAGATTTTGCAGCTTCTTCCTCCTCTGCTTCCTCTTCCTCCTTCTCTTCTTCCTCAGGTGCGGCTGCCTGTTCTGCAGCTGCCTTCTCAGAAACGGTTTCTTCCTCTGCAGCTGCTTCTTCTGCTTTTTCTTCCTCCTGTTCTTCTTCCTGGGCCTTGGCCGCCATTTCTTCTGCAATAGCTGCTAGGGCATCTTCCATTTCGGACTTCTCGTCTTCTACCTTTGTCTCTTCAATGATTTCTTCTACAAACTTGTGCTGGACCTTCAGCTTTGGTGGTTCAATCTTTGTTTTCTGGATTTTAGTGGAGGCTATTGTGACAGATGGTTGTCTGTGCGTGAATATGGGTCCAGTAATGCTTCCAGAGAAGGCACTGAATCTTGTCTCTTCACCCTCCAGTAGCTTCCTAAGGGAATCGGGAGCAGGAAAAAAAATAAATAAAGCACATCAAAAGCTAACATAAGTGACAGAATTAGTATTAGAATATTTCCCTGTCAGCAGGATAAAACTAGTTTGTGTGTGGAATATGCTACAGCTGATCAGCATAATCCATCACTCGCAGCCCCAGTTTGGCTTTTCTTGAATCAGGTCTTTTGCAAAATTCGTATTCAGCCAACAGCTTTTAGCTTGGTTTGCATGTGGCAAGTGTAACACCTTTGGCTGATCAGCTGAAGCATCAAGCACTTCATTACAGCACAGGGTATGGCAAAATAATGGAACTCCACAAGATGCATTATGACTTGGGCACACTGAGGATTTGACACAGCTAACAGACCCATATCAAATATTGCTGCTAAGATACTCAAAGCCAATTAGAGCGTATTTCCTAGTTCAATAGTTTGGGTGTCCACTTCCTTGTGCGGCTATGAAAACCAAAGGTACTGCTGTTCAGCTATCTTTGGCAGAAAGCAGCTATGGAGCCTAGGGTGTCTGGGTGCTTGTCTGAACAACCTCAGTAACTTAAGCAGATCTAGAGATGAGTTTGGGTTTTTTTGTTTTACCTATATTCAGATGCATCTTTTTTATCTAAGCCTGTGACCCAGAAAAATCAGCAGTTCTCCAATGACAGTTTTAAAGTGATGCCAAGGAGACTAAAAAAACCTGCCAGGTGATGGCAATAGCAAGCAGTGTTCCTGCTCCAGATTAGAGCGGATGCCTTTAAAGGAAAGTTGAGCAAGAAAAGCAAAAGTGTTTGCGACAAGCAGATTAGCGCTCCCTGCTTGAAACCATGATCAAGCAAGTGCATGTCTCTCTCGAGCGATAAAAGGGAATTAAAGTGACAAGCACCGATTGCTTGGCATACGCAAAGTAAACAGGAATTAAAAATAAACTTGTTTACAGAAGCAGGAGATGCAGCAAAAGACAAGGGCAGAATGCGGCACCGGAGCTGGTCCCTGACGAAGCCGGGGTTCTTACTGCAAACGCTCCATGGCTCTGGGGAGATTTTGAACTGCTCTAATAGCTCTAATCTCACTTGTGTTCACCGCACGCAGATACTTCTTGTCTGTGGTAGAGCTTCCCAAGCCAGCAGCATCTGCAGTGCTATTAATATTCCAGACATGTCCGCAATGGTCCTACTGTACCTGTAGGCAGCGATTTCGATATCCAGGGCCATCTTGACATTGAGGAGATCCTGGTATTCCCTCAAGTGGCGTGCCATTTCCCACTTCGTTCCTCTAAGCTCGTTCTCCAGCTGATGAATCGTGTCCTGCAAGGGAGATGCAGCAACCCTCGGTCACACAGACACACGCTTCCCGCGGAGAGCGCGGAAGAAGTTCTCGAAAGGGACTTTTGGAAACTCTTCCCAGCGCCCTGGGAGGCAGCGCCAGGCTCAGAGCGGGACCCGCCC
>NW_009721915.1:0-26209 GCF_000703405.1 Apaloderma vittatum | reverse complement strand
GCCCTCCCTTCCCGCTCGAGCGTTAAAAAGACCTGTTGGAGATGTTTGTTTTGTTCCGTTTTGTTTTGTTTTCAACTGCGGCTATTCCTGTTGCAAAAAGCCTGCCCCCCGGCCACCTCAGTGGCTCAGCTTTCCAGGCCGGAAAGCCCCTGAGTAACGCTTACCGAGCTAATTCCCGTATTATGCAGCAAAGTTGGCTAGCCTGTCTTAAAAGGAGCCGAGTTTGCGGGGAGGTGAGTGGCCGTGATTTGCATCCTGGTACCCGAAAGCCTGAGATACCTGACGGGTTTAACACGCGTAACGCTTCCCCGCCAAAACGTGCTTTGCCTCTTGGAGCCCTCCTGTGTCAAGTAGTTGAAATCTTGTTCCCCTGTGAAGCACTTCAAGCCTCTGCTGCATACGCCGCACGTAGGCTTCCTCACACGTGTGTCGTAGCAGATGCTTAAAAAATAAAACATTCTTGGGTATAAAAACATTCTTGGTATAAAAACATTCTTGGTATAAAAACATTCTTGGGGTCCACCCCGAGTGCCCAGAGACACCAGGTTGGAAGGATTGAGGTCCCTTGCTGCTGGCATTGAACCTGCAGAACCGCTGTATTCGCCTGGGGTGCCTCGGCTTGGCTTTTGTGGCTACAATTTGTTCGAGAAGAGTTCTTGCAGATTATGACAGGGGAAGTTTTTTGTCTGGTGACAAGCTGGGATTTGTTTTAGAAAATCTGCTTCAAATTTGCGAGTATTTTAACTGTGCTTTCTGCTGTATACCCAAAAAACTAGTGGGGCTTTGTGTGCATATATGTATATATGACTAAATACTGGCATTTCACGATATATCGTATAATGAAAATGGCTAAAATTATTTTAATTTTTTTTTACAGTTTCAACCTTTATGCATCTGCATATTAGTGTGGTTGTAAACCTACATCTATTTAACTTGAGTTTTCAATACTTGTAGTAGCTGCATGCATGCCTAGGAAGGAGATAAATGTTTAGTTTATCCTACTGCACGCCTCTAGTTCCTTTTTCTACGGTGTAAAAGACTTCAGTGCCTCACCCTAAGTTAATTCCATTCTCCTGTTGCGTAATTTTGAAGGTGAGAGCAGTATTTTGGGAGGGAGCAGAAGAACACTGGCTTCTTTTGGCCAAAGAAAGCATTAGAGAATGGAAAGGTGATCATCTGATTTCTAACTTTCTCCATGTTAGTGGGGAGGGCTCTAACTTCCAGTTTATTTTTTTTAGAGTAGAAAAATTAGGTTTTGCGCTATGGAATATTTATTCCATGTAAAATCCTTATCTCAGAAGTTAAAAATATTTAGGAGTAGAATATTCTATAGCTCTTTTAGGCTTTCTAGTTTTCTTCACAGATTTAGTGAGTTATGCGCTTGGATATTTGAAATGGTAGCTGCAGTGGTTCCTGTCAAACTGTCTAGAAGTCTGGTGGGTTCCCCTCTGCCCTTCTGTAACAGTGCTGTTTGCTGTAGGACTATTAGGTGTATTTTCTGAGTCTTCTCATTCTTTGGAAACTGCTTGAAACTTAGTGTGGCCTGGCTTCAGATGGAGATAATCTGAAATCTTGTATCTCTGTCAGGTTTACCTGGATTAACCTGAAAGACATAGGTTTACTCACCAAGATAATGTTGTGAGTGATTGCAGAATAACAACTAAATGTCACTGAAAACCATCATTAAATTTTTCCACTAAAGTTCTGATGGTTGATTCGATTGTGTTTTGTTTTGTTTTTTTTTTCTTAAAGCTAACAATTCTAAGTTTAATGGTGCTAACTGCTTGTAACATCAGAATGGGATGCTTTATTTCTGACTAGCTGTTAATATTGCATCAGAAACCTTAAGTCATATTTGTTTTCATGCACTTGTTACCTTATAACCTTTGTTCTGTCAAACTGTGTATTTAATTTCTGTAGAGATGCTCTCAGTACAGAAGGTGTGCAGTACCATATGAATGTTTGGAAAGTGTTTTGACATCCCTTTAAGTCAAGCCTTCTTTTTCATAATTTTATGAAAATACAAATATTTTGACTTGAGTTATAATGAAATGAGTCATTAAAGGGAACATGTTTCAAAAAGCTGCAGTTAAGCAAAGAAACAATAGCAGTCCTGAAAAGTAAAGCACAGAATCCCTAAGTGATGAACAGGCTTTTTTGTCTTTTTGTTGTTTTGTTCAAAGAGATTTTGACCCTTTTGAATTCATTGTAATCCGGTTTCTCTCTAAAAATATTGTGCTCAGTGATGACAGTGGGTGCAGAAATAACAGTTGCAGTTCTTCCAACAAGTCATAAAAGCAGCATTTCTCATGACTGTGATGAGTGGAATTATGGAGTCATTGTTGCAGTGAGTCCTGACAGCTCCCAAGAGTTGTTACTGGAGTAGCATAACTCTATTTTAGCACAAAGTTTTAATTTAAAATACTTTTTTGTCTTTGTGTGCGCTGTTTATACAGCTCAGTACCTGCCTTTTCCTGAAATAGTGTCTCGTATATCTATATACCATCGAGGTTAAATACATTGCAAATTTTGCATATCCTTGCCGTGCACTTAATCGTTCTAATTAAATACCGGTTTAAGGGATTTTAGGGTAACTTGCTTTTGAATTGTTCTTGAATTATAACTCTGGTTTAAATGGTGGATAACTGAACAGTAAAAACATTTTCAAGGACTAGGAGTGAAACCATCTAGCCTTGGCAGTTCATGAAATAATATAAAAGGTGTATATTTATTAGTTAAACATAACTTGTAGACTGATCTAAGCTTGGATAGTTTTCAGGGGGATATGAAGAGGGCAGAGGAGACTGGCCAAGTTGTTTCAGCCTTGAGATGATTCAAGGTGTCAGATTTAAAACCAGCTGATCTTGAGACTGATAGTTTGGAATTGCTCAAGAATTTGATTACTGCATTTTTTTTTAGATTGAGCTGCTCTTAATAACATCCCTGGCTTCCAATCACTTATTTAAGCTTTCTGAGTTATGAGAGTTCCCAGTCTTCTTACAGGAAACTAGGCTTTGAAAGAGTCTTACTGTTTAGTTTTTTTAAAAAAAAGCTGGGGGGGGGAAATGTTGCCAACAAGCATTAGATTGATTTTAATTTGTGAGCATTGTGTTAACCTGGATATTGGCTATTAACACTACTAAAGTGCTTCAGAATTTATAGTTTCCTTTGTGCAGAAGAAAAGTTCCAAAGCTTCCCTAGAGAGTCTCTGTAGTCCTAGAGAAAACTCTTTATGTTTCTCTAGGGATTGGTAGAGAATTACGTGTGCTATTGTCAGCCTGCGGGGGTAAAAATTTAGGAGGAACAGTTACTACATGTACTGTGGGTTTTTTGCCTAGCTCTATGAGGATTTATCCGACTGTTGTTGTTTCGTCTTTGCAGTATAGTTTAGATTAAGTAATTTCAACATTCCAGGGACACATCTAGGTTTTTGCAATAGCTTCAGAAGATGCCAGGTTTTGTAACTTGTGGTATTTTTTCTTGCCAGTTTATCCTTGTAAGCTGGAGGTGGCATAGTGCTGTTTGCTTGCATGTTGCTGCAGGGTCTTGTGCCAAGACCTGTCTGTCAATCCTGCCACCTCCTCTTCCCTCTTCTACTCTCTCTCCCAATTCATCCCTGACCTGTCGTCCCCAGCTTGGGGCCCGGCTGTGAGATGATGCTGGTGACGGGAGAGAGGAAGAAGGAGAGAATGAGACTGCAGCAGCCTGACTTAAGAAGCTGTAGGGTCTCATCCTGTCCTGGTTTGAGCTAAACAGAACCAATTCTGTTCAGTGATTTTACTTTTCAGCCAAGTCTCTTCTAAGAGATGACACTTCCTGAAGTTAACAGAGCGTTTTCTCAGAGAGTGTCTGCTACTAGAAGTGATAACACTTGATGTTTAGTTACTACCAGGAATCGATATGCAGAAAGACTCTTGCTTATACTTGCTCCTACAGTGAGGAAGATCACTGTGTGCCATGCAGGGGGATGCTCAAACCAGGACACATTTTTAGGATATAGTTTTATGTTGCACTAATTCCTGAAAGCAGGTAGTCCTGCACTCTTCCAGATCCTCCTGCCCACTTTCTTCTCCTCTCCTCTGCATCATGTCTAACCAGTTGTGTGGGGCCCAGTGTAGCTGGTTGAGCCTGTTGAATTGATAGAAACGTGGTGCGTTTTTTTCCTTTTGAAGTGTGTATGGCCAGAGCAATTGAAAACTTATCAGTGGATGGGAGGGGTAGTCCTTGTGGCAGCCTGCCATCATGTATGGTTAGACAGGGAATTCAGCCTATGCTTATTTCTGGCTGCTAACCAAAGTCAATATAGTAGAGAAGTTTATTCTACACTGAAAGAATGTTGTCTATATAGAGAATGCTTCTTAACTGGTAGCTCAGGAAAGGCATTAATAGTGCCAATATGTAAGAGAAATGAAATTTTTTTCTAGGCAGCAATTTTTTAATTGCATCAACATTTTAGGTCGTTATGGTTCTCTTAAATTGTTTAACCTCTGTTTCAAAAATAATTCTAATTTTAATAATACTTAAATTTTACTTAAAACATAAGTTACATTGAGCCAGGGAGGCAGCTTTGTCCTCTGAGAGAGGATGGGTGAGTGATGTGCATGAGTACAAGCCACAGTGAAATTCTAGGTGAAAGAGCCAACAGATACAGTGTGCGTTGCATTATACTGAGAAAAGCGTGGTGGGTGTGTGCTTTTTATTTGCTGGTTTTACAGTGAATTGCATCATCATGCTTTGTGTCACTACAGAAAGATGGGATTATCAGCAGGATTTGAATTAATAGAATGCTTATCACTATTCTGATAATCTTACTGTTTTGGTTTTTCTCTTCTCTGTTTTGCTGAAAAGTATGGGAGGCACAATACCGCCTGCTCCAGCCAGTGCCTCCACCGAGGAGACAAGTAAGGTGAGATATGAAGAATTTATCATTGAAAACTAACATTTGGACTCTCTGGGAAAGTTACTGAGCAGGAGGAGGGAAAACGTTGCTGTCAATTTTCCCTCAAAGACAGTGGGTGAGCATGCTGGGGTGTGACAGTTCAGTCTGAAGCCTGCCCATTGCGTGTTGTAGATGGCTTGTTACAGATGGCTTCCTAGTTTATTGCAAGTGTTATCATGCTCCATTTCCCTAATCCTGAATGCCTGATGTTCTGTGCAATGCAAATGCCAAAACGTCCTAATTTCTTTTTTCTTTTTATGTTTTCGCTGTCTGTTTATGCACCTCTTCTGTAGTCATTAGTGGATTAAATTATGATCTTGAATTATGATCTTTGCATGACAAGAAACCTTAGCAAGCATGGTAGATAATGAAGTAAGCAGTTGAACTATCAACTTCTTAGGGCAATATGGTGGAAAAGTTTTGGTTTTGTTGTTTTTTGCTCGTTTGTTTTTTAAGAGAGATAATAAATTTTTTATAGCAGAATTTTCCCAAGCTTGAAATACTTTTGGAAGAAGTAAAATTGTTTTGGGGGGGGGATTTAAAAGACAGCACATGCTGGAATTACTGGCTAGTTAGAACTGTATGGAGGGATTGGATGTGTGTAACAAGTATTGTCTGTGACGTTGAAGACAAGCTGCTTATGTCTGTGATCAAGTAGAACATTCTTTTTCCCATTTCAGAGGAAATTAGTAGCGCTGGTAAAAGTTGATAGGAAAACGTTTGGAAAAAACATTGTAAGTGCCTATAAAGGGCAAAGATCTCCGACCTTGGCAAATAAACCCAATGTTTTAATCATTGACACCAGCTTACTGTTCACTGTTAAAGGAATTGAGCTTAATAGTATTAGATTGAGAGAATTTTTGATCCAGAGAATGTCTGAGGGAAGGCAGGAAGATTGGAAGGGTTAGTTAGTGTTCATTGCAAAACTGGTTCTGAACTGGGTATTTTCCGGTTTATTTGGCTTTGATTATTGAATTACACAATTTGGGAGACAGGCTTTACCAATAATGGAAGTTACCAATAATGGGCTCTGAGTTATTTGCATGTGGGAGATTTGTATCTTTAAAAATAAAACATTTCAGCTGTGGAGCAGTCTGATGTTTTGAAGATTAATTTTGGATTTTCTGATGCATTGTTATTTGTTAAAGTAGGAATAGAATATCAGTCAGAAATAATGTATGCTTACATTTCTCTTTCAGGGCAAAACAGAGGAACAGCCAGAGGAGCCAGTTAAATCACCAGAACCAGAAAGTGAAGAGAGCGACTTAGGTGTGGAAAACAGATGACTTTATCGTGTTTCACCAATTCAAACATGGTTCTGGAAGTCCTCTCTGTCTGTAGGTAGAGCTTAATCTTGCTTTATGTTTTTCTCCCAGAAATTGACAATGAGGGAGTGATTGAGCCAGACAATGAAGAACCTCAGGAAATGGGAGATGAAAATGTGGAGGTAAGCGCAATATTTTTTTCAGTGTCTGTGGCAGTAGGAAAGATGGGGAGACATTTTGAGTTTAGTGAAAGATAGCAACTGTGGGGGTAGAAGTAATATATTAGCTAGGTAACCAGCTGTTGCTTCTGCTCATTTTCTCCTAGGTAGGAAACTTACTGGCTTAAAACCACAGTCTTTTCTTAATTCAGTATTAGAGGCTCTCAAAAAGTCCAGTGAAGGAAATCAGGTCAGAAAACACTAAAGAATTTATCAAAACACCCATGAGAAAAAGATAATATACCAATCTTCCATTATTCAACTTCTCCTTTGAGTGTTTTCTAGCTAAAAATAGTGGTGGGTAGTGTCTCCAAGCTGAAAGCAAAGGTATTTGTTTTGTTAGGTTGGGGGTTTTTGGGTTGGTTTTTTTTTTTTGAACTATGATTTTGATGCAAATTAGAAACAAGATTCTGGTATCAGAAAACTGGATGTCCCTTCTTTGATGTAATTCTGACCTGAACTCTACAGCTTTTGGGTTCTCTATATGTATTTATTTTCCTAGGTAACCGAAGAGATGGTGGATCAAGCTAATGAGAAGAAGATTGAAGCAATAAATGCTCTAAGTGAAGGTGATAAATTGTTTTTTAGTACATATTGAAGGACAGTAGATTTGGTTCTCTTTTTTAAAGGAAGTAAATACCTTGGACCATTTTGAGTGCTTTCAAGGGTGGTTATCCACTTTTTTTGGATAACCAAAAGTGTAGAACATGAAAGCTGCTTTAAGTACTGTCTTTCCAATGTAGCTACAGTTTTGGGCAGGGTGAGGAGGGGGAATTAGGTACGGCAATACCTTAATTACAAATTGATCATTATAATACTTCCCTTCATATTATGATTAGTGTCTCTGGTGGTTTGACTTAATGCCGTGAAAAGCTGTGTAATAAAGAGGTGACTTCCTATTTGATTGCATACAAAGTTAAATGTAGAAATTTAGCTGGGAAAAGTCTCTCCTCCCCTCCAGCATTAATTTTGTAGTTTGTACTTCAGTAACATAGTAAGAGGGAGAAATTGATTTTCCTTTGCTCATAGTGTTCCACTTAAGATGTGTTGAGGGACATAACACCCTGTAGGGCAGGTTGGGCCATGTGTATGTAATTTCATTGCACCGTGACTGAAACTTTACTGCTGCTCATGTTCAGGTGAACTTCAGAAGGCTGTTGACTTGTTCACAGATGCTATCAAGCTGAATCCTTGTTTGGCCATCTTGTATGCCAAGAGGGCAAGGTGAGTCAGTATTAACTAGTGAGTTATTTTTCTGTCCTGCTATTTTCCTTAAGGAGCCTAAATCCAGCAGCAGCTTGAGGATCTGTGTAAACTTAAACTTTATTACATGAGGGGAGGAGAAAAGTACGTCATGCATTTTCTCTTATATGCGATTAACCAGATTTGCTGAAGCAGCCCTGTGAAGAATCTTGAGATGAGAATAAGAAACAGAAAGATGTTCCAAATTGAATTGTGGTAATACGTCTTCTGGTACTGGGTAACAAATTAACAAACCCCTGTAAAATCTGAAATTTATTCTGGGATGATGATGATTGGAATCATGCCCTGTTTAGATGCAAAGTTAATTGTGGATCATGCAAATTCTCTCCCTCTTGTACCTGCTAAATGAATTGATCCACTGTGAATTTACTATTCAGCAGTCCTGTGTTGGAAAAGGACACACCTATTTCTCAACCCATTCAATACCCATCTTACTGCTAGTTACATCTGCCAGACCGCGGATAATGCATTGGGAACATTGTCAGATTTGATGTGTGGTAGCCCTAACTTCATAATTAATGTATTTATCTTCCTAATTCTTGAGGAAGGCTGAGAAAGTATGGATTGCCGTAGTTTCTACAGATTTTTTTTTTTTTTTTTTACACACACACACAAAAACAAACAAAAAACCACAAACCATGGAAGATTTGATAGTTGGGTGGATCTTTTCCATAGCAAGGTACAGCCCAAAGAAATGTCAACTTTTGATGACTTTCATGTGATTGGTGTCCTTTAACCGTTCCATTCTAGTACATCTGAATTAGTTCATGCCTTGCTGTTTTTTCCCTTCCACGTTAAAGCTTTTCCATGTAACACGGCTTGTTTACCTTAATACACTGTTGTTGGCATCATAGCAGTACTTTTCAAACCTCTTAAAACTGCCAGGACTGGGATTAGTTAAAAAAAAAACAACAAAAAACCAAAAAACCCAAACATCAGGGAAGGTTTCAAAGTTACTTCAGTTTGGTCTGCAGTAGTAATAAGCAAACAACATGTTAGGGTGTTCTAAAACCTGCAGTGTAACAGCAGGTTGTCCACTTAGTTATTTCTAGAAGAGAATGTGTGACTTCAGGGCTTGTTATATAAAGCAAGCACACTAATGACTGTAATTACAGGCACTCTAGTTGCTAATGAATTGTTTTCAATTAGATGTAAAAGGGTGGAAGTTCTGACTTGGAGTGTCTTTTATCAAAACACTTTTATTCAATTTAAGAATGTTTTTTATTTTTTCCTTTGGAGGAATTTGAGATGTCTGAATCTCCTGAAGTACTGCCCTACTAGATAGTTTTTTCTGCTTGTGCATTTTAAAATTTGCAGTTACTTAACTGACAAAGGATTGGGGCTACTTTCTGGATTTGTGTTTTGCCTCTTAATTTTGATGACTTGTCTCCTGTCTCCTTTTGTGGTTCCTGATGATTGTAGCTATTGTTCCTCGTAGCCTGTATGATAGCTTGTGCTTTCTTACTGTTTTAAAGACTCTGTAATGTTATTATTTTGTTCAGATTGCTAGTTGCCATTGGCTGTAGACTCCAAAAACCAGAGAACTGAACTGTCCTTTGCGTTCATGTGTGTTTCTCCTTGTACACTGAAGTTATTCTTGCTGCCAAGGCTTGAGACTGAACAATGAATGCTTTCTCTTCTTGCTAATGATTCACCTACAATGGTAGTGGTGAGAACTACATTTCAGTGACTTCATTATCGTTACCCACTCTTTTTGAACTCAGCTCATCAAATATATTATCTCACTAGCTTGCCTCTTAGTCATCTGCAATTATTTACAGCTTAAGTTAGTAACTTGGTATTTCAGTATGTACAACGTTCTTATTCCCACAGTGTTTTTGTGAAACTACAGAAGCCAAATGCTGCCATTAGAGATTGTGACAGAGCCATCAAGATTAATCCTGACTCGGCGCAGACCTATAAATGGAGGGGGAAAGCGCATAGGTAACAAACTACACCTGTATTTGATATTTTCACTTACTTGGGGCAAAAAGTTTTGTTTATGCATTCTCTCCTTCTCTGTGTCTTGTCTATCTTGCACCTGAGAGCATGAGACAAGAAACCATTGTGCTGAGCGTGTGTACGGCTTACAGGAAAGAAAGGGTGACAGTGATGGCAATTATGAGTAGTACTGACACTTTTTTTTTTTTTTTTGGAACATATTTTCTAATGGCTTACTGCTTTTCTGAATAACATTTTCTAATAATTCACTAAGTACTGAGTTCTAGGACTGTGGGTTTTATTTGTTTGGAAGTCTTTTGTTTTCACTTAGTTTGGTTTTTATTTACTAACCTGTGGTTCTTAAACATTGCTCTACTGCCCTTATATTCCATTAGATCCTAGAGTGTTTTACATAGTAAATTAAACTGCTTAGTTATATGGGGAACCATGCATTGCTGTTGAAGAGTAGTATCAAGCCAACAGTATAATTATTTGAGAAGGCATTCCACCAGAGTACATCCCCCTCTATGACAGTTAGACATTTATTTATTTTTAAAATGTCAGTAAATCAGCCAAGAAAAACATAAGATGACACTTCTTACGGTCTGCGTCAAAGTGGAAGGAGTAAATGCTAATAGAACTTAAATGAAAAAAGAAGGGACATTTTAAATAGTGTTCAGAGAGTAGTTTGTTAATGTCTACAGTTGTAACAAATGCCACGGAGCCTAAGAGTGAGAAGCTTAGGTTGAATTAACACATCTGTCTGTAAACATAAGTGTTTAAATTTTTGATTATCAAGAGTTTGTGTAAATGAGTAGTTAAGCTTGCATGGTAGCTCGTATGACATCTTCAACTAAGACATGGTGCGTCCAGTTAGCTGGGATGTTTGAGTGCTGAGTAGAGAGGGTCCGCTTAAGCTTGAGGTAGTAGTTCTGTGGATGTGTGCAGAACCCTGAATGTGTAGTTTTACACTGAAAATGCACCTCGTGGTGAAGACTATTTTTATTAGTGGGCTCCACTTGTTTAGGTAGGGTACCTTCTCCAAGTTAGACCCTTCTTGTTTGTAGCAAGCAAAGACACTAGCTGATTGAGGGATTTTTTTTCTCCATTGTTACTTAAGGCAATTGTTACCGCAAGGGTGCGAAGCAAGCGTCCTCTAATGGCATCAGGTTACAGAAAACACTGTGATTATTAAACCTCACGTTTCTTTAAGTCCATATAGCTGCATGGTTGTAGACATTTTTAAGAACTGTAAGAGTCGAATTTGCTTTTTCCTTCTGAATGTTGGTGTCTTCTGAATTGCAGACTTCTGGGTCACTGGGAGGAGGCTGCTCATGATCTTGCGTTAGCTTGTAAACTGGATTATGATGAAGATGCTAGTGCCATGCTGAAGGAGGTGCAGCCAAGAGTAAGTGGGGAGGCATAACGGAGGTCGCTCCTCTATCTGAGTGACGTTGCTGCCTTCATATTCTTCCAGTATGCATTATCTTGTGGGAATGTGTTCATGTGTCATCTGACACTTCAAACTGCGTTTATAAATACTTCTGTCTTCAATTGCAGCTGTTTATGGCTGTGTGGAGAGAAATTGAGTCTCTGGGGCTGCATATGTAACCAAACTATGAAATTCCACGTTCCTTTTTGAAATCTTAACAGATAGAACCTGAAGCAGTTCAAGTTTGCTGTGATTTGTACTTTCATTAGTCTTCCCTGTGAGGGCAGTGTAATGTCTGTACGATTGGTTTTCAGCTTTCCTTGTGTGATTGACCCCAGCATTTTTCTAAGGAAGAACTTTTGTGTAACAAATATAAGACTGTTGACAGCAGGCTTTCTTTTTCATCCATTTTGCATGTTCCTCTAAAATGATTGACAGAACACAGGTTGCAGCTGTTGCATTGCAGGGCTGGCCTCTTGCAAAAAAAGACATGGGCCTGCCCTTGTGTCAGATAGAGACAGTTCCAGTGGGCTCCAAAACAAACCCACTGCTGGCCAAAGCTGAGCCAGTCAGTGATGCTAGTGGTGCTTCTGTGAGGACATACTTAGGAAAGGATTAAAAATCTAGCCCAACAGCTGTGAGAGAGAAGGAAGTAAAGAAAAAACAGAGGAGAAGCAACCCTGCAGAAACCAAGATCAGTGAAGAGGGAAGGGGAGAAGGTATGCCAGGCATGGGAGCAGAGATTCCTCTGCAGCCCCTGGAGAAGACCGTGGTTAAGCAGGTTGTCACCCTTGAGCCCATGGAAGACCTCATGCAGAGAAAGTGAATGTGCCCTGAAGGAGGCTGCAGCCCATGGACAGTTCAGCCTGCGGCCTGCAGAGAGATATCCACGCAGAAACTGGTTTTCTGGTGGGAGCTGTGGGGCATGGGGGACCCATGCTGGAACAGTCTGTTGCTTAAGGACCATAGCCTGTCGGGAGGAGCCACACAGGAGCAGTTTGAAGGGCTGTATCCAGTGTGGGCATCCCATGCTGGAGCAGGAAAATGTACGAGGAGAAAGGAGTGGCAGAGGTGCGGTGTTATGGACTGACTACAACTCCCATCCCCCTGTGCCATCCAGGGTCGGAGGAGGAGGTGGAATAGTAGAGAGCAAAGGAGTGAAGTTGAGCTTTAGGAAGAAGGGGACTGGTGGGAAGGTGGATTTAGTTTTGTCTTTGTGTCTCATCATCCTACTCTATTTTTAATTGACAATAAATTAGTCTTCCCCATGTTGAGCCTGTTTTGCCCATGAGTGATCTCCCTGTCTTTACCTCAAGCCAGGTGCTTCTCTGGTTTATTTTCTGTCCCTGTCCTGTGGAGGAGGGAGTGAGAGAGTGGCATAGTGAGCATCTGGCAGCCACCCAAACTTAACCCAGCAAATGGATAAACATTCATGTGTCGTAGCTTCAGCTTTCAGTTTTCCTGCCCTGTCTTGTAGAAGATGCTGTCTCCAACAAAACAACAATGGAGAACCATCTTACAACCTATTTGTCTTCTGCATTGGAGATTACTGATCTGTGGTAAATGTAATTAGGTCTTGGGTCTCAACCTTTTTCATAAGAGGCATACTTACTGCTTGACTGAGGGAGATCTTTTTATTTCCCAGTTAATCTGCCCATGCACAGTAACAGCAGAGTGTGTCTATGGTACAATGATGTGTAGTGGCCAACTGTATGGGAATTTGTGTATGTAGCTCAAGGAAAAATGTGTGATCTTCTCAAGGGTGAGTTTTTTGTTTTTAATGTTTAATAAGTGAAGATATGTTCACCTAATTTATTCACTTTCAGCTTTTCTAACACTTTTTGTTTTGTAGCACTTAGAGCTGAAAGCCTGAGTCAAATTCTAAAAAGGCTTAGTTCATCTTGACAAACACTTAGAAACAATGAAAACTGAAACTTCAGAAAGCTCTGTATGTTTTATTAAAAAAACCCCAACACCATAAACCACTTACTTTTGCCTGAATGAACTACTGAATGGCCATAATACCAGATTCTGATAACATGTACTGCATTAAATATCAGACACTCTTGCTGCCTTCAGTGTGTGTTTCTGGCAAATGTACTTCAAGAATGATGTGGTATGGAATGAATATCTCTTGGCTAAAATAAGTTGTATCAAAACTTCACTACTTACAAAATCATTTCATCGTTTTAAGAGTATTGTGAAGTAATAGAAGAGTATTCATTGTAGTGGTAACTACTATCTCTGTTCTTGGAACCTTGGTTTTGCTAGGTTTTTTAGTTACAGGAGTGTTGTATCATGCACAGTTTGTGAAATCATGAACTTTTTCTTTTGCATTGCTGTATAAGGATACATCCTGGTTTCAGGAAAGCAGAGATACAATTAGTGTTCTATTGTTATAATGAGCCTGAGTGAGGAGCCTTGGGAAGTTCATTGTGAACCACGCTCTTCTGCTGGGATGTGGGATGTAGATTTTTGGTAGACTTGAAAAAAATCTACTAACAGGAAGCAAACTTTTTCCCCCACAAGCCCTTTCTTGCTTTGATTCAGGAATTCTTTGGTCTGTTTATGTCTGGCTGTATATGCTGCAAAGGCATCTGTAACAGCAATAACACTGTCTAAAAAGTGTGTGTGTGTGTGCACAGGGTGCATTATAGTTCCTGTTGTGATGCTAAAAATTCCCTTTTCCAGGGCAGTTGCTGGTTTTAGCCCTGAATAAATTAATATTTCAGTATAAAAGCACAAATGATGATGTGGAAAGATAACGTGTTTGAGTTCCAGCTATGTTGCAAGTCCTACTAAAGCTCTACAGCAAAAAAGTATATGAGAGTGCATGTTTGGTGAATCCAGTTAGGGCCAAGTAGACATCAATAAATGATTGCCATAGGAAGTAGCAAATGGCTTCTAATACAAAGGGGCTTTTAGGATGTGAAGTCAGATTGTATTTTTAAGAACTGGTAAAAGCTAGTGATTACATGTGTTCTATATTGAAATGTATTTTGTGATAAGCTAGAAATGTATACGGAATCTTGGTATACTGTTGTAACAGGCTCAGAAGATTGCAGAACATCGCCGAAAATACGAGCGGAAGCGTGAAGAAAAGGAAATCAAGGAGAGAATGGAAAGAGTGTTTTTTTTTAGCATGAGAGAGCACAAAGGGTGAATACTACTAGGCTTTAATGTTTCTTAGCAATTTGGAGAGTCTCAGTTATTTTGGTTAAAATGAATTGCAGTGAAGAATTGCTTTCATTTTAAGTTTTGGAATTTTGTTTTAGAGAGGCGATCTCTGTCTTGGTTACTTGACCAATAATCCAGTCTGGAGAAGGCAGTATTGTACTGCATCTGCTTTTACTGCTTATGACAAAAGCAGGTTCTGGAATCTCTAATAATGCTCTTATTTCAAGAAGCCAGTTCTTGTATGACTACCAGAATAGCTTTCACTTAAAGTATTTATGTCTTCTAAAGTGGGAGGTTTTAAATTCAGGATAATACTTTGCTTCTCTTCCTCACTTCCTGACACAGTTTGCTTGCTTTTTGTTCGTGCTTTACTGGTTATCCCCCCCCAACATATTAAAATATTAGTTCTAGAAAGGTAAGTCAAAGACCTAAAAGAAATAAATAATACAGTGAATATTCAGCAAAAGCATACTCTGTATACCTGCCAAAACATATTGAAGTGAAAGTAGACATCAGTGTTTCTTGTCAGTGGTTTTACATGTTTTTGTTTATTGCGATAGCCTACCTGCCTGAAACAGTCTCAGCTATTTTTTTTCCCTCCTACAACCAGTTGAGGAGTAGAAAACAGGCTGCAGTTCCATTGCTTTGTGTGGAATGATGTGCTTTCATCTGCAGGAGGAAGAAGCAAGACGACAGGCAGGAGGAGCTCAGTTTGGTGGTTTCCCAGGTGGATTCCCAGGTATTTTGTTTATAAGCACCAGAGGCAGAGGCACTGTTTCTATGTGAAGTATTATAACCACAGATTTTATCGCATTTGTTCTCAAAACAGAGACAAAAATACTTTATGAAGTTTAGTACTTGTCTACAAATAACTCTTTGAGCACGTGAGAAAAGGGAATGGCGTTCTTCCTCTTAGAGGGAATATAGAAATTGATAATGATGGATAACAATAAAAGGATTTAGGTCTGAGAAAACAAAGGTGCAGTATTTGCTTAATAATATGTGCTGAAAAACTAATATAAAACTGTTTTCTTAATTACCCAGGGTGCCTTGGACCCATTCTGTTTAAGAACAATAGTTTTGAAGATGAAAATTTGGATTGAATATTGGGAAAATCTGTGCTAGTTGCAAGCTGTGGTTGAACAGAACAGTTTCTTAAAGGAGGTAGTTACAGAAAAGCTGTCATCGAACAGTTCCCTGGACATAGGACTTTCCATGTTATTTTGAATACAACAAATTTGTCAGAAATAAGAATAAGTGATAATGGTCTTGAAGACTGAGATGTAGGTGAGGTAGGTTATGTGCAGGCTCCAACCAGCTCAGCTTGTCAGGGGAACCAAATAAAGACCATGTCTACCCTGCTCAGCACAGCTGGGCTAGCTGCTGATTAAGAATTAAAAAACAGAACCTCAAGCATTTTGCTTCAGGGTGGGTTTTTTATTTTTTTGGTGGTGTAATCTTTTTCAGACCATAAGTTCTAGTGGAATGTACCTGAACATTCTACTGCAGATCTGCTTTTGCCCTGAATTACTCACTCCAGGCACTCAAACTCCTCATGTTCCTGGACTTGAGATGTACCTGATTTAAGTTAACCAGAAAAATAAGTGCATCGAAGGTGCTAGATGCTCACACTCATTACAAGCCTCCTAATCAATTGGGTTAAAAACATGAATGAAACAAGAAAGATGTAGGTCTTTCCAGAAAGAAAAGGTGAAGAACCTGCTTTCCATTCGGTGGATCAGCTGTTGCCTTGTAAAAGACAGTGACTTTAGAGGTGTGACAAAGGAAGTATATCTTGGTCTCTCTCTTCACCATGACTCCTGTACACATCATTCTTCTTGATTTGGATTTTCAGGTGGGTTTCCTGGGGCTATGCCTGGAGGTATGCCGGGAATGGCAGGTATGCCAGGTCTGAATGAGATTCTCAGTGATCCAGAAGTCCTTGCAGCCATGCAGGTGAGTATTTGTTAAAATCAAAGCTAAACACTCTGAACAGCGCTTGTGAACTATGGGAAAGAAAAAAGATGTGACCTTCTGGATAGCAGTGGGATGCTTACTTATTTCTGTTGCGAAATTCTCTCCATGTGTGTGTGGCACCAGACTGTCTGGAGTCAGTGTTAGCTATTATTCAAACCGATGGGAGCTTAATTAAAGATTGCCCCTGCTCCTTTCCTGGGCCCCAAACTTGCCCATGATAGGCAAAGCTATGTGCTATATAGAGTTATTCATCTCTTTAGAGTGTCTTGAATGGTTGTTTTCCATATGGTATAAATCACTTGCTCCTTTTTTGAATGTATACACATTGTGGCGAGATAATTACACACAGACAAACCTAATGGTTAATACTGTTGCAACACAAAATATTACAATAATACTGGGATAAGAATTGCCTTTCTCTTGGGGGATTAAGTGTTTGGGTTTTGCCAAAGGCAAAATAGTATCAGAATAGTCTGCATCTGGCATTTTCTAAGTTCATGTTCAGAAAGCTTACTTCCCCAGTGGACATAATTAATTGCTCAACTAATTAATTGCACAGTGTCATGACTACTTTTACACCACAAAAGTATTCCAGTAAATTAAACAGAACATACCTGACAGCATCAGTTTTAGGGCCAGGTGGACTAGGAAGAATCTGAGTTCCACAGTTAGATTTGCATACTAATATGATCAAGTAAAGTGTCTTGTTACTTCTTCTGGATTGCTGTGGTTAAATTAAAGTTATGCATTATTCTTGTCTCATTGAACAGCTATGACCCCATCTAAATAAAAGCATCGTAAGGGACCCTTATTTGGTATGCCCTGAAATCACAAAAAAGGCATCACTTTTCCACACAGAAGTTCACAGCTTCCCTTAATGGTTGCTGGTGTTTGGAAATGCACGTTTCCTTAGGCTACCACAGCCAGCAGTGTTGACTTGCATGCAAACCACCCAAGAAAGTCCATGCCTTGTAGTTGTATGCGTTATCTGGCTAATTTATGCTGTAATATAGGAGTTTGAAATTAGAGTTGCTGAAAGCGGAGTTTTGAGGTCTGGCTAAATATTAAGCACTTGCCATATGCCTTTAAGAAGATTCTGTTGCATCCTGATCATATATACTCCAGCATAGTGTAGGACTCTTGTGAAGAACAGTATTTTCTCATAGTGCAAGCAGGCTTTAACACGTAGAACCTGTCAGCAAAGCCTTGAGGCTCTTGCTGACCTCTTTGTACAAATTTCATATTTAGTTCTGATTTGTTCAGCATTTTATCTATGTCTGTACTGCCACCTTTTCCTAAAATGTGCAAGTGACTACATTCTGGTCCTCTCTGAAGTGACAGTATAAGCTGGGTTAGAATCACAGAATTGTCAGGGTTGGAAGGGACCTTAAAGCTCATCTAGTTCCAACCCCGCCGCCATGGGCAGGGACATCCGCCACTAGACCAGGTTGCCCAGAGTCCCATCCAGCCTGGCCTTAAAAACTTCCAGGGATGGGGCTTCCACCACCTCTCTGGGCAACCTGTGCCAGTGTCTCACCACCCTCATGGGGAAGAACTTCTTCTTAACGTCCAATCTGAACTGATCCATCTCTAGCTTTAATCTGTTCCCTGTAGTCCTGTCACTACCCACCATCCTAAAAAGCCACTCACCAGCTTTCTTGTAGCCCCCTTGAGATACTGGAAGGCCACAATAAGGTCTCCTCGGAGCCGCCTTTTCTCCAGACTGAACAACCCCAACTCCCTCAGTCTGTCTCCACAGTAGTTCCTACTACTAGCTTTCCGCTCTGCAGGTGCAGAATATATTGGTGGATAATGGGAGCTGTCAGCTTTTACAAAAGTTATCTGAGGCATTACGAAAAAGTCTGAAGATACTGAATCACACAAGTCTCTGCAAATCACTAATCTTAAGATACTATTTTAATAGGCAGCAGAGAGAGGCTTTTTGTAGTGAGGAGTTACTGCTGGAACTGGAGTATTCTGCGAGTAAAGGCCTTCTTTTTCAATCTCTTTAGACTTAGTGGCTATCAATTTTTAAGACTGTTCTCCATGAGCTAACATTGAAAAATACCTGAGCCTGTTAACATCTAAGTAAACCTTACAACTGTTTGTGCCTGAACATGAGCTAGATTAAGCTGGTTACGCTGTCAACTTCAGCTCGTCATCTGTAGAAGCAAAGAACCAGGTATGGCTGCCTATGGACATGTTTAGAGAAGTTACTGGTTGTCATTGGCATAAAGATAGGAATCTCTGCAAACTAGTATAAAATTTTCTTTCTTGATGAAGATTTCCAGGTCCATTACCTGAAAATTTATTGCCTTCAGGATATTTTATCTTATTTTTCTCAATTGTGGCTGATAATAGGCTTCTACACACAAAAGTTGCAAAACTTGTGTTGCATTTCATTCATAGCTTCTTATTGGTAGTAGTTGTGGCCTTTTGCAATGACTTCTAATGCGTGTTATTTTAGCTCTTTTGCCCCTGAGCTTTTTAGTCTCCAGAAGAATTGACTGAAATTTTTGTGCGTGTTTCTCTTATTTTACTGTTTTGGCTGTCTGGAGGGTTCTGTAGTACTTGCTAGCTTGCATGTGCAATTGCTTTCTCTGGTCGCAATGTGACATTTCTGTTTTGGAGAGCTGTTGTGGATCAAATACAAGTTCTTTCGAAAGGTGAGATGTGTAAGAAGAACCTATGGATGCCCTGTTTGACATGTAGTCATGTTAGACCCAGAGTTCCACCAAAATGTGTAAATTGCCAAAAAAGAATAGTGATAACTTTTTCCTTAGAAGTATTTTTCATCTTCCTGCAACTAAAGACCAGAGCATTAGAAAATGGAATGTTTCATTAATGCAGTTTATACAGTGATCCAATTCAACCTCATATATTAAATATGTTCGTATGGAAATGTTGATACGCTCAGTCTTAAACTTTATTCTGATAATATTGGCCATCAGTGTGGAACCTTGGATGTCTTCAACATTTTTATAAACACAGTCTAAGGTTGAGGGCTTTTGGAGGGAGCACAAGTGCAGAGTAATTTATTTGATATGAATTTATAGGACCATAATACAGGTTGCATAAAATTGGATATTTAACATTCATTTAGGTGTGCTTTAACACAAACCAGTGACTAAGCTTACTCAGCTTTTTGTTCCAGATTCATATACAGGTGAAAACACAAATGTAACAACATGATGCAATCTTTATGGTCACATGCCCTATTTTGAAATCAGAAGTTAAAGAAGTCTGAGGTTGTGAAAATCTTTTTTTGCTTTCAGTAGGAATCCTGTAAAGTGGAGAAGATCAGTCTAGTGTCTGTTTTCTCAACTTCAGCATCCTATTTTTCATAGACTTTGCAGGTTCTCTTTTGTGAGGGAGACAAAACACTCGTAAATCCTTCTAACAAAAGTGAGACCTGACTCTTGATTCCCAATGTATATAAAAATGACTGAACCACGTGGGTAGTGTTACCAAATGCAATTTTGGATCCGACTTGTTAAACCGCTTTTGCCTGATGCTAGCATAGATACAGGATGGTGTTATTGTAACACAGACAGCTCTGAGGATACCAGCTGGTTTTTGATGGTTTCCAGTGTTTACATCTATGGTAGCAATGGGCTAGAAGTCTAGGGAAGGTTGTATTTTTCAGTGAAGCTACTCAAGTGTGCTAGAAAGAACAGCGGGTGGAACTACAGCTAATGGAGAGGACATCATAAACTGCTTGCACTTGAGCTGAATTAAAGAGAACTTGAATCTTTGCAAAGTTGCTTATAATGGAAACATTTTTTCCAGGCTGAGATGTAAAATTGGTCTATATAGATTTATTGAAGGACACCACTGTTCAAAATATAGGTGAAATGAGTAGAACCAGTTCTAGTTCAATGGAAGCCAAAGGTCCATTAGATATACAGGGTGGGGGAAGAATTAATGCTTCTCATATTAAGTAGAAAAGATTAAGGTTTTCTTTTGACCACTGACTTCAATGTATATGTGAATGTATTTATGAACTGCAACACAGTAGTGTGATGACAGATAACAAAGTTCTCTTCCAAGTGTGATTTCTCAGAGGAGGTGGGGAATGACTGAGAATTAGAAGCATTTTTTTAAAAGCTCAACATTGCCATGTCATCTACTCACAGTCCAGCAGATTCAAGTTTCTGCTGCTAGAAGGAAAAAGGATGAAAGGGATGAGCAGCAGCTGTTGCTCAGAGGATTATCCTATCACACGTGCTGCAGACACACATCTCCTGCCTCTGTCAAAATGCATTTGAAGGTGCCTGAATACAAATAATCCAGTAGATAGAGCTGTGCTTTGGTAGCTTCTGTTTTGGGGAAAAAGAACTCTTACCTTATCCACCTTCTCACACATGGAGCTGTTACTGTAACAGGTTCAGTAATGACTCTTGTGTTTACTGATGCTGCGTTTAACAACATGCACTGTATCATAGGTGGAGACCTCTTGCTCAGGACTCTAATCTAGTCTTGTCATGTTAAAAGCTCAACAAAACTAGATTCGCTTCAGAACCACATAACCACTTTTGTAGACTTGTTTATTATAAATGCCCTCATGTTTTGCTTTTTGTCCTGCAGGATCCAGAAGTTATGGCTGCATTCCAAGATGTTGCCCAGAACCCAGCAAATATGTCCAAGTACCAGAACAATCCCAAGGTCATGAATCTCATCAGTAAATTGTCTGCCAAATTTGGCAGTAAACCATAAAATCCCTGGTTCTTAAAAATCATATCTGAATGGGAAGGATTGGATTTGGCTAACCAGTGTTGCAATAAAACAAAACCATTGTACCTCTGATCTTCTTAAGAAGAGAAATGGGGTGTTGGAAGGAGAGCTGCTCTCTAGCCCCAAGTGTTGACTTTATTCAGTGATTGGTTTATAGCATTCAAATTATATTCAGATGACATAGTTTCAACTATCCCTCCTTGTCCTAGAGTTGCAACCTTTTATTATAAGTATTATAGACACTTTCTTCTGAATGAACACTCCTGTAAGAAATTCTCATATTCCAGGAGTGTTAAGATAAAAACCTGCTGTTGTGTTGTTTTGGATTTCTTTTTTTTTTAATTACTCTCAGTGAGCAAAGAGAAGTAACTTTAACAGTTGAAGTCTATTTTAATCCCCTTAGGACAGAAAAGTTGGCCTAGTCACATATAGCATAGGTGGGACAAGTCTGAAGAACTAACTGGATAAAGGAATTGTCTGCAAATACAAGTCCTTTAAAAAAATATATGGGTGACTGACTTTATATAGCTATTAAAATACGAGTATAAACCATGCTAGCTAATTACACACTGGAACTTCTGGCAGTACTGCAAATAATGTAATATTTTGATCACCGTAACTGTGCAGCAAAGGTACAGTCCTATCATTTGCACAAGCTGGCATGAAGTACGTACTGCAGAGGCCACAGAAGTTTTGTTACTTGCTCAGTTCTTGTCCAGCACCTTTCAGTAACATTTTATTTATCAGTCTGGGTCTGGGAGAGCAGCTGACTGTCTGTGCTTGTGCTCTTGTCCTTGCCCAGTTGGCAGGTCCTCCGCTGGTTGCACTCGCCCTTCCTTGGGGCCATGCTCACCAGGTTTCATCTATTTGGAAACTTTTTAGGGAAGGAATCTTGTTCCCATCACTACCTCTGTCCCGCTGAATGCAAGCCATCCAGAACATGTAAATACAGAGTTAGAAATCAGTGAAGGGGAGAATAGAATTGCAGCTCTGGGTTCTCAGTCGGTTTGAGTCCTTACGTGCTTGCTGATTAAAAAGTTCTTGGCCAAAGTCCTGCTGTCTCTTTAGAGGTGATGACTCTTCCTTCACCGCCTACTGTAGTCTTCCATCTTTTCTTGTATCCTTTTCTTTAAAAAACAACCACAAACCCCACAAAAACTAAAAAAGCTGTTGTCACGGTTTCATACTTCCACGTTTTTGAGGCTTGTGGTATGGAGGAAAAGGTGAAGTAATTGGAGCAGACAGAACATTCTTCTAATGCATGTGGATTACCAGCACAGGTGTCCTTGAAGCAGTGTCTCTGCTGATGATGTTCAGTTGATTTGTCTACCAATACAGGCAGTTGTTGCTTCTGTTTATCTTAGCTAAAACATTATTGTTCTGTGGAAAAATTACCATAGTTACCTGTTCACCATTTGAGTCTCAACATTTGTGTTACTCTTGTAATTCTGTATCTTAAGCCATAACTGATGTTACCATTTTAAAATCTGGATTGGTGTAGGAACTCAAAAACAGTTGCAAAAAATAAATTCCCAAATGCTTTTTCTCACACTAATGACCCTGCAGAATGAAATGTGAATCTTTTTGCTTAAGAATATAGTTCTGAATACTTCTCTTAGCCTTTAAAAATAAAGTATGGTTTTGAAAAATAAAACTTCTGGGGTTTGTGTAATTTTCTGATACAAAAGAAATTTGCTTAAATTAAATACAGAAGTGCTTCAGTTGAACTGTATATATAACTTGAGGTTTAATTTGGAACTAAATGCTTAAGGGCTTGTCTTCATGACCAAGTGAACCCACGTTATGATGGAGTGTTGCTGTGTGGATGGCTTTTGGTCATACCCTTGATCTGCTCCCAGGAGGAGATACTTGAAGTAGGTCACCCATCAGTATAGGCTGAAACTCAACTTCTTCATTCAGGCTGGTGCATATATGCTGTGCATGAATTAAGAGTATTTTGAATATAGATTTATTCCCTACAGTTTCTTATTACTCTCTCTTGGCTGCTTGTGTCTGTCTACTCATGCTTAGTCAAAAGTAGGATGTTACCCCTAGCCAGCAGAAATGGTCATATCTGTCCTGCTTGCTTGCTTACACATCAGTTGACCTTATTCAGAGCTGACCGATTCAAGAAAAATATTCTCCCTAATTTTGCTGTTAGCATTAGCAACAGACGAATTCTCGTTCTTTAGGAATGCGCATCCCATGACTCCTTCGGTGTGTGGAGTTTTCTGGTTTTATTGTTACCTAATGAGTTAATTGAGGAGGTATCTGGACCTCATCTCAGTTCCCCACATTGGCATGTGGACATCTAAACAGCTAAACTGGTTTGAACAGAAGTGCAAGTGCGGAAAGTTAACTGCATGGGAGACGAGCAAAGATGCTAAGTTCTAAATATGCAGCTGTATGAGGGAGTTGTTATTTTTTGTGCTTGCTCCAGTATTTACTGGCAGCTCCTTCGGGTTATTTGCTTCCACTGCAGCACAGAGTAGGAGTGGTTCTTACCAGTACAGGGGCAGTAGTCAACTCGGCCGATCCTTTGACTTTAGAAGCTGCTGGGGTGTATGAAGGGCTCAGCACAGGGTGGTGTCAGAGGTGCTCACCCAGCTTCACGTGCACATTTCTGCCACTGGAAGCAAGTCCCATACTGCGCTGTTTGGCCAAGCCAGTGCCACAGGTTAGGTGGTTGGACTAGATGGTCTTCAGAGGTCCCTTCCAACCCCTACTGGTCTGTGATTCTGCGACCCGGTCTGCTGGAGGGTATGATGACACGCCTGCAGCTGACTGCTGGTAGAGGGTCACAGCCTTGTTACTGCATGTGCATGTGTGTTGAGTCTGAGCGATTTGTCTGTCCTGTGTGGGTCAACTGCGGCCCCAAGGGAAACTAAGTGTCAGCTCAGATGCCGCTTCCAGATTATACTACTTCATGGTCAGCCCTGTTGCATGGTAATGTGGAGAATGCAAGACTTGCTGCCTTTACCAGAATTTATTTTTAAATTAAATTTTAAAAATTTCTCTTGCTTCAGTGTTGGGCTATGAATAAAAGCTATGTGTCGAAGTGGCTTGGTTTTTCTGTTGGAAGGCAATGACCAGATGGGCAGGAGTTGGACTGCCTCTGAGTTGGATGAAGGCAGGTGGGACAAGACTGGGCAGAGAAGTGATAGGCCAGAAGCAGAACTAGTCAATAAATTAGTGTTAAAAGGCCAGGTAAAGGTAAAATGATGTCGTAGAAACAGCTTGTTTCAAGTGGCCAGCAGTAGTATCTGTAATTCAGAATATCTAACTTTAAACATCACTCTGTTTTTCTTGTTTGTTACCTTCAGGGCCTTTGTGCAGAGTACAAACCACACTCTTGCATATTCCTGTAACCCTCTTCAGTGAAATGCAAGAGTAAACAATATTAGCGGAGTTTGCAGGAACTACTGTCCGAGCAGAATTCTTCACCCAAGGCGATGGGAGGTTGTGGAGCTAGCCAGGGTGAGCTGGAGCCAGGTCAGCTTCGGCTTGCACCTTCCTGTGGGCTGTGGCAGGCTCCTGACTGGAAGTGTTTGGAGCTCCCTTGAAATCCCACAGGGCATCTAGTCTGAGGAATACTGCAGCGCTTTCAGTGTTGTAGGGCAAGCGGGTTGTTGCAATAGCAGTAGGGGCTGGAGGGGTGTTTCTTTGGCTGCAGGGTAGTCTGATAGCAGCTGGTGTTGGTACAGAAGTGGACTGGCATCCTCAAGCCGGAGGGTGATCCACTAGGAAAATAGTGGCAACATTTCCTCCAGATGTCTAGAGAACGGTGTCTCATGAACCTTATTCAGACCTTTGCAGAGGGGGGCCTGAAGCTTATTTCATACACGATGAAGTGAGGGTAGCATTGTAGAAAAGAAACGCTGGATCACCAAAGAACTGAAACGAAGTGAAAAAATGGCAGCAGAGACCACTATGTTGAGTACTACTGGACAAGTCAGGGAGTCAGTAGTGTGATACAGGTAAATGCAAATACAGAGAAAACAGGGACAGTTTCAATGTGACAAAGAAATGAAGCAGGTCGGGGGGTGGCTGGTGGATCTATGCTATGGAGCAACAAAAAAATTCAAGTGGCTTTGTTTGAGCTACAAGTCATTGATCACCCTGTGACTCAGAGCTTCGGTAAGTTATGTTCTCCTGGTGTGGTCCTCAAACAGAAACTTTACATGAGACAAACCTTCCTTCACCCCCACTGACTGGAGTTCCTACTGAATTTAAATATCAAGGGCTTTTCTGTAAATCTGAATCTTGATGACTAACCAAGATGTTAACTTGTAATCTGGCTAAGAAAGTGTTAATGCTGTGCTTGTCCTTCATGTACAAATATGCTTTTGAAATGTATATTTTAGATGGATGGTCTCGGACAAGATTGAGATCGTGTCAATAAATAAATGTGTTTGCAGAATGTGTTATGACTCTCTGTTCAGTAAGTGGGTAACAAATTTTGGTACCTTTGTTGTTACATATGTTTACTAAACCCAGGATTTTTTTCATGTACAAACATTTCAGTGGCTACAAGGAATACAACTTGCTACTGCGTGTAGAGAAATGTGAAAGGTTACAGGATTGGGGCTGGCATTTTATCTTGGAGTTTCTTTGAAGTACAGGAGCTGAAATAGTCAGATGATAACCATCATTTGTATAGAATAAAGGTATTAGAAAGACAAGGTACTTATTACTTTGAAGTATTGTGAAGAACCGTGAGGTAAATAACAAGGAAGTGAGGTCTAAGTTAGTTACTAGTAAAGGGAATTCCTTTAGTTTCCTAAATCTAATGTTCTCACTCTGGGGGATGAAAAGTTTCTAGAAACAAAGTAGGTTGCATTTTGCATTTCAGAAAGAAAAGCAGCGTAGCAGAAAAGCATAGCAGTCACCTAACAACCAAGGCAGTGCTTAATAAAATTACCTTTCACAGTAGGCTGAAGGCACAAGTTACTGGGCAGTCGTCAGAATCAGATGGAAAAATATCAAGGTATCATACTGAGAAGGAGGTGACTGAGCTGCTGCCAGCTGTGCTGCCTCTCAGAGAAAACTCATGCTGAAGCTCAGCAACTAGTGTCTAGCTCTCATCTGGAAAAAAAAAGCATGAAGTACCACCTGTGCTTTCTTGTTTCAGATAACAATCTAAAAAATGGCTTACTGCCAACAATTTGTAAGGAAGAATGAACACAACTGTTCTAAAAGAAGGTTTGCTCTAGATTTTTAGATAATGACACCCAGGAAGGCCGTGCTGCCATCCAACGAGATC
>NW_009721914.1:3349-3642 GCF_000703405.1 Apaloderma vittatum | reverse complement strand
TTCCAGATGCCTGGGAAATAAAAACAGAAACCCCAAAACAACACACCGCAGGCTGGCCTGTGGGCAAAAAGTGTTGGCTTCCCCTTTTCCCGGTGATTAATGCTTCTCCTCAAGGAGAGGAGAACTGGCAGAACCAGCTTTAAAATAAATAAATAAATAAACACCATCTTGGCCCTAAGGAAGGGATGTTTCCCAGCCCTGCAGGTGTGCTCCTGCCTTTTCGTTGAGCCCCCGATGTCCTCACCCCGCCAGGGCCCGGCTGGGCCTGGCGGACCCCTGAACCACCCAGGCGC
>NW_009721914.1:0-3339 GCF_000703405.1 Apaloderma vittatum | reverse complement strand
CACTGAAAGCAGGAAGGGCGCGGCGTCTTCGTGACTTTGAGCCGCGTTGGGGTTGGGTGTGTAAAGCAGACGCCCGATGAGGATGGCACTTTTTTTTGTGTGCTTCAAAGCGAGAGCCGGCATTGGAAAGTGGCTCCACGATGCCTGGGTGCTTGTTGCGAGGGGTGCTTCCACCGAAGGGGCTCCCACTCCGAAAATAATAGTTCAAGGCTGAGCAATGGTGGGCTCCTGACTTGTGCGTGGTCCGCGGTGAGGTCGGGGCTGTTGGTGCGGCTGGGGGGGGGGCTGGGAAGGGGGGAGGGATATCTTCTGGCCCAGCCTGCCCGTGTTGGCGAGAGAAAGGCTGGTGGGGCGGTGCCGCTCCCTTGGCAGGATTTGAGGTCACCACGGGAGGTGCTGAAGGTTACCCTGAGCTTTTGGCGAGGTGCTGAGTTGGCCATTGAGCCAGATCCCCCATTTTCAGCGGCTTTCCTTCAAATAGAACTAAGCAAAGATCCAGGGGCTTCCCTCCGTGCCTTGGCGCAGTAAGTCCGTTACGTGTGCAGGTTTGAACCGACTACATTAGGATTATTTCAAAATCTAACTCGTTCCATGCAGCGTGTACAGACACTAAACACTGCGTGACTTGGTGAGGTCCCCATCACTGGAGGCTTTCAAGATGCACTTGGGCAGGGTGTTAGATAATCTACTCTAGGCTCCCTTTCCCACCAAAGCTTGGACCAGATGATCTCAAGAGGTGGCTCCCAGCCTGGCCGCTCTGTGGTTCCATGACCCCGCAGCAGTGTGAGGCAGCAGGACCGGGGGAAGCTGCAGTTCCCTCCTGCTGCATGTGTCCTGTCGAGGACTGCTGGCCGTGAGGCGCAATGGAGGGCTCGCAGCTCCTGGGTCAGGGATGCCAGTGGCACAGAACTCGCCGGCTTCAGGAGGACGACCCGCTGCTCCTCTGGCAGCGGGAGCATGCCTGAAGCACCTTTCGGGGCCTGTGAGCCTTACTGGTCACTGATAGCAATTACTTGTGCTTTTTTAATTATTTAAGGCAGAGGATTATTGTGACGGTAATAAGGACAAAAGCAAGGACTTGCCTGAAACCTTATTTTTGTTGTGCTGTGGCAAGGTCAGTATTCTTGGGAGGGGCTGGGAGCAGGTTGTTTGCTCCTATTCCTTGCTGGAAAGCAATGGACTCCCTTGAAACGGGCAGGAGCGGGGTAAGGTTGTGGCCAGGACCGCTGCGAGAGAGATGGTTCCTCCTCCGCAGCAGGCGAGGACCTCCCTGAGTTGGGAACCAGACGACAAACCCAGGCAAGAGGTCTTTGGTCTTTTCTCAAAGAGCACCATGTACACTTGATCCTTCTGGTTGTTTTCTTTATTAATGTTCTTTTTTCCTTTCTGAACTACTCTGTTCTGCTAGTTAATTCCCAAGCAAAGCTGTGGATTTTTGAGTTTGTTTTTCCCTGTGTCCATTTATACAAGAGTAGTATGTGCTTTTATCTATTTCTTTATTCTAAAAGTTGCTGGTAGCAGAGCCTCTGTCTTGCTCATTCGACTTTTAAAATACTGTCTAATACCCATGGCATTTTGAGGCATTATATTTAAAATTGTTATTGCCAATGTGTGTGCAGTTTTGCACGGAGAAACTGAACATAGTCCCCAAAGACAAAGTGTTTTGAGGATTTTTTTGTTTGTTTGTTTGACAATCAGATAATAATAGTGTAGATTAACTGGGGAACCACCAGAAGGAAGACGTAAGCAGCTAAAACCTGATCGAAATAAAGCCTCTAGAGCAATGGTGCTTTTACAGCTGTGTAGTGAAATGTTGCTTTTCAGGAATCCCTGCTAGTTAAACTTGCCCATGCAAGTAGATTCCAGCAGCGACTCCAGCCTCCCAAAGAAAAAGCAGAGAGGACAAGGTGAGAGACAGGTTCGTGTTGCCCTGCACGGCATCTTCAGAAAGAAAGCTGGGAAAAAGTGCTTCAGAAAGGGAGGAAGTCAGCAGGTAAAAGAGGGCAAAGGAAGAGGGATGGAATATACAGAGCAGTCCTCCTGTGGCTTGTTTGTAAGGTGGGAGCAGCCAAGGTGGATGGAGGAGAAAAAACCGTGGAGGAGGGCAGCACAAGCATCCAAGGTTAGAGAAGTTTTTCTTCAAAATGCCAACTGTGTGATAGGCACCACATTGCCAATGGAAAAGATGGGGAGGATTGAGAGCAAGGAGATAAAAAAGCAGAGGAGAAGTGGGTGAATTTTGGACTGACATCTAGAATCACATTTAAAATATGGATTTCCAGAGGTCTAGTCACTGTGCTCACCACATAGGCTTCAGCTAGGGGCAGCAAAGGTGGTGTCAGCACTGGCATTTTCCCTCCTTCCATCCAAAACTCTGTACATAATTGCAAGGACCGGTGTTACTGCTGAGAGACAGGCAAGCGCTTAAAAATATCAGTGCTGAAAGCTTTGCTGCTGCTCTTCCTGGTCGTTGTTCCGTTTGTGCGAGCAGGGTAGCTCCGATCCTCGAGGGCTGTTGTTCAAAGGCCTTCTCTTCTCTGCAAGGCAGGGAGGCAGCGCTTCGGCACTGCAAACTCGAAACAGTTTCTCTGCAGTCAGAAGGTAAACCCATTATACATATAGTTTAAGGTTTAAGCTGCAGAAACTGGCAGCCTCCAGAGAAAGATCCGTAATGCGTACTGCAGAAGACTGTCTCGGTGCAGTCCCTCGGTGGCCAAGAGCCATCAGTAAGGGGCCTGTCAGAAGGGAATCGTAACCAAAGCCATCCGGTTCGAGCACACTCTGACCAACGGCTTCGTTTCGCTGCCTCCTTTCTTCTCTCCTCCTTAGACTTTGGATTTTCAGCAAGGCTAGCTTTACTTCGGCTGTAGCAACTCGTCCCGGAGGAAAGCCTGCCCTTCTGAAATAAATACTGGGGCCGAGCTCCCTGTGTCGCCATCAGCGGAGCTGGCTTTTGCCAGTGGAACCTCCACGGAGGGTACTGGGGGCTACGTGCAAGGACAGAGTGGTGGAAGTGTGGAGGAGGTGACAGGGGAAGGATTATTGCCTGCCACAGAATCGCAGACTGTTAGGGGTTGGAAGGGACCTTGAAAAGATCATCTAGTCCAACCTCCTTACAGAGCAGGATCACCCAGGGCAGCCACACAGGAACGTGTCCAGGCGGGTTTGAAAGTCTCCAGAGCAGGAGACTCCACCCCCTCTCTGGGCAGCCTGGGCCAGGGCTGCGGCACCCGCACAGGGAAGAAATTTTTCCTCATGTTTTGTGGAACCTCCTGTGCTCCAACTTGTATGCATTGCCCCTTGTCTTGCTGTTGGACATCACTGAGAAGAGCCTGGCTC
>NW_009721913.1:3689-5085 GCF_000703405.1 Apaloderma vittatum | reverse complement strand
CTTCCAACCCCAACATTCTGTGATTTTGTGAAAGTCAGTCAGCAGCTCCGTGTGCCTGAGAGTCGGAGCTCAACATGCATCCTTCTGCTGTGCCCCCCCCTCGGTGTGTCTCCTGTTATAATTTCCCTGTGCACATAATTAGCCGGTGCTGATTATGTGGAGATAATCTTTTTAGCAGGGCCTGTTGCAGTAGGACAAGGGGCAATGGTTTTAAAGTCAACAGAGGGTCGATTTAGACTCGATATAAGGAAGACATTTCTGACGATGAGGGTGCTGAGACACCGGCACAGGTTTCCCAGAGAGGTGGCGGAGGCTCCGTCCCTGGGAACGTTCACGCTCAGGTCGGATGGGGCTCTGAGCCACCCAACAACTTACTTTTGCTGCCATATGGCCCGTCTCAGCCTGGGAGACCTCCGGGGAGGATTTCTGCTAATGGGAGCCATGTCAAGGATCACGCTTTCTCAGCTGTCGCACCTAAAAGCTTCCATCCTCCCCCGGCGAGTGCCAAAACTCTTGCCCAACCTGGGTTGTGAGCTGGCACGGTCCCGCCAGCCCCAGCAGAGCTGAGACCCTCAGCGGCCCCTCACTGAGCATGGGATTTAGAGGTTTGCCTGCCTTGGCGTTTTCCTTCAGCTTGTATTTGGCATCAGCCCTTTTCCAAGGTGGCGTTTGCTGGAGCGTGGCGCAGCTGAGCAATTGCAGAATCACTTAATTACCCATTCGGGAAAAAAGATCTGGATATGAAACAGTTTTCCGCAGCAGAATATAAAGAGCAGTACAAGTAGCCCCTCAGTTGTGCTGGCTGTGGCGAAGGAATGCTTCCAAAAGTTTGCATATGCTCCCTTAACTCGGCTCTTGACGCTCATTGTCCTGCCGCCGCAGCCCTGATGAGATCTGACATGACTTAACGAAGCCCACAGTGTCAGGAGAAAGGGGGGGAAGGAAAAAAACCAAAAAAAAAACCCTTCTGCATCAGGTGGAGGGGTGGCAGATGGCAGGACGGCAGCGAAACAGGTGGAAGCATTGTGTGGTGACCCTCCGAATTAAGTTCGGTTAATTTGCTGTATCTCTATTAGCAACTAAAGTCTCCGGCTCGGCTGCGAGGTCTCCGGCTGCACCTCGCAGGCGGTCTGGCTGCACAGCCCCATCTGTGGCGGCTGCAGAGTTAAATCTGTCTCAAAGGCAACTGAAAAGCAGCTGAAGCCTCTTTTCTTTCTCCTCAGTAGCAGCAGCTCCCTTGACCCACACTGGTGATGATGCTCAAAAACTGCGTTTTCCCCGCGGCTTTCCCAGCTCAGGATAGGTTTTCTTCCCTCTCTTTGCCCGGAGAAGCAGCGAGGATGCTCTGGAGGTGCGTGAGTCCCTCCTGCTTTGCGATGAGGAGAGAGAACGTGGC
>NW_009721913.1:3221-3602 GCF_000703405.1 Apaloderma vittatum | reverse complement strand
GGCAGCTGCTGCTAAACCTTCCTTTCATCGCCTGCCAAAAAAACGTCTGGGGTGTTTTGCTTCCCCCTCCTTGCCCTTTAATCCTGACTTTCATAATTCATGCCTGCAATCCCCTCTGCATTAGCATCACAGAGATTTGGGGGGGGGTTCCAAGAGCTGCATCAGGCTCAGGCCAGGGGCCCCAGATGTTCTCTGGGAGTGTGGATTTTAGCTACGTGGTGGTTTGAGGTGGCATGGCGAGCGCTGGGGTAACGTGCAGGGGTTTTGGAGGCGCCCACTCGAGTCCTGCCTGCCGCAGGAGGATGTTCTCAGCCAGCCAGAGACACGTTTCCTGCACATAAGAGCACAGAGTTGTTTAAGTTTTTGGAAATAACATCAAAC
>NW_009721913.1:2027-3199 GCF_000703405.1 Apaloderma vittatum | reverse complement strand
GCAGCTGGCCAAGCCCTTTCTGGGGGGGTCCTGCCCACTGGGTGGTCCCGGCCGCTGGAGTTCAGCTCCCTTCTCCCTTGGCTCTGGGCTTGTCCCCGTGCTTGTGTGGCCTGCCTCTTGGCAATGTCCCCATCCCCTCCTTTGGTCCCTTGCCTTGCTGCTGTCCCATGAGGGACCTTTTGCCAGCTCTGCAGAGCCCTCCCGCCCCGGCCATCCCCTTGTTATTCGAAGGTCCCCGGTCTTCATTTGGCATTGCACTGCCGAGCAGTGTGACACGCCGGCTCGGCTCCCATAGCGGTGCCGGGTGAGTGTTTTCACTCCCCCTTTGACTCTGCCCGACAACAAGGGCAGCGATTGCTTTTGCAAAGCAAACGCCAGCTTGCACATTCCTTCGGGCTGGCCTCGGGTCCAACAGTCACCGTGTTTTCCCGGCGGCACCCTATCCCACGTTGCTGAGCAGACCCCAGCCCCCTCCATCTGCTTCCAGACAGCAGCATCCATGTTCACCTTCCCGGGCTGGAGCATCCCTGCTCCATCCTGGAGCCCTGTGGGAGCAGAGGCCCCAGCAAACCTCGACATGTTCAGTTTTGCCTCCCTGCAAAGCAGGAGCCTGGGCTCACCTCTGTTCTGCGGGACTAAGCTTCTCCGTGTGCCATCGGGGCACGCTCCTCGGGCATGGAGCGCCGCGTCCTCAGAGAGCAAAGCGAGGGCAGGGGGTACAGGATGGAGCCACGGGCAAAGCCTGTACCCCACGGGCAGGGGCAGAGGCTCTGGGTAAGCCAGCAGCATGCCCATGAAGCACTAAAACAGCTGAAAAAGCAGAGGCAGCAGTTTGGGGAAAGGCAGGCAGTACCTCCTGACACAGGCGAAGGAGCTCTGAAGCGTGTGTTTATTTGAGATGAAGAAGAAGTTTCCCCCCTTTATTTTTTTTCCACTTTGGAGGAGTTTCTCTCTCCCCGATGGAAATAAAAGCAGGGTTCAGCTGAAGCAATCCTCGCTGGCATTTGGGGTTTGACTTTGGCCGGTGCCTGCCTGGGAGCATGCGGGAGAGAGCCGGGGAGCACAGCTCCGGCTGGGTTTTGCTCCGGAGCTGGGCAGCGTGCCAGCGGCTTTCCCAACCACCCGGGTCGCAGGAGTCCGGCTGACAACCGGGGTCAGCAGCACAAAGAGGG
>NW_009721913.1:653-1972 GCF_000703405.1 Apaloderma vittatum | reverse complement strand
CAAGTGAGAGCCGTGCCCCCTCCCCGTGGCTGTGGGGCCAGGTTGTGCAGATGTAGGTTTGCACAAACCGAGGGACCTGCTTTCCCATCAGGAGAGGTTTTCACCTGCAGCCAAATGCTGGGTCCCACTGCCCTGGTTGTGCCCCAACTGACAATGGGGGGTTTGGGGCTGTGGAATGAAGGAGCTGGGAGCTGTGTTTGGTTTAGATGGCTTTGAGTGTAAAGGAAAAAAAAAAAAAAAAGCAGCAGTTTTGGGTGCAGGAAGGGCTGAAGGAGGCTGGGTGCGGGCAGCCTGGACCCAGAACCAAGCCTCCCCACACCAAGCACTGGAGAAAACACCAAAACCCAGGGTGGTGCCCCTTGAGCTGGGGCGGGGAAATTTACCCACCTGAGCCTGAATTTTGATTCCCCAGCGGTGGAGGCTCAAGAAGGGACTTGTTAATTTAGGGCAGCAGGAACGAGTGCTGCCGCCTGACAGGAGCCAGGGAGGGCTGCTGCTGCTCCTGGCAGTGATGTTCACTCTTCCCACAGCCCTGGTCCCATCCCTACAGCCCTTCTCTTAGGACGAGGAAAGTGATTTTCCCACTCTGGGCTCATCCACCTGCACAGATGCTCGTCAGTGCTGTGGGCAGGGGACTCAGTGCTGCTGAGCCGGGCGCACGTGGTGGCACCGGGCGTTTGCGTGACTCTCCTGCCCAGCCTGCCGCTGAAGCCCGGGCAACGCCGGGCGAAGTCCGGGAGCCGGGACACCCTCCCCAGAGAAAACTGCAGTAAAAGGTAAAAACAAACTTTGTCCCAGTTAATAAGCGGCGTGGAGTCATAAAACAGCACCCGAGTTGTGTTTGCATGAGTAAACGTTCTCCTGCCCGCTGTTTGCTCCCCGAGGAAATTGGTTTTGTGACCCCCAAGGTCACCAGCTCCCCCTAGTCCTGCTACCCCCAGTGTGAGCAGTGTGGAGGGCTGCTCCTCCCCAAAAATAAAAACCCAACCCTTGCCACGGAGTGTGGTCACGCACGTGAAAACAGGACTGGGTTTGTTCACCCTGTTAGTTATGGGTCACTGCTGTTGCTGCGAATAGCAGGTGGGTCATGTGGGGACAGGAGAGGAGTTCACATTCATTCTATTTAATTCCTGTGAGGCGCTGAATGGCGAGAGTGGTTAGAAATACAAAGGGAAGGGACCTTGAAGTGAAGTCTTGATCTTGATGTCACTGTGGCAATGGCTATTACAGGATATGTAATTGCAGGGTATTTGTATTCAGTGCTGGTGAGGCCCCATCTTGAGCACTGGGTTCAGTTTTGAGCCCATCATGACAAGAAA
>NW_009721913.1:0-214 GCF_000703405.1 Apaloderma vittatum | reverse complement strand
CCCCAGCCAATAACCATAAACAATAAATAACAATAAATAATATAATAATACAATAAACCCATGACATTTGTTTGAAAGCAGATTTAAAAATGCATACAGCAGTCAGAAACACAAGAATCTGGTTTCTAAGTTTGGCCCCTTTGCCCACCCCGGGGGCACGGCCCCTCCTGGGCAGGGCAGCAAAACCCTTCTACAAAGGGCCGGGCTGCGCTCG
>NW_009721912.1:0-250 GCF_000703405.1 Apaloderma vittatum | reverse complement strand
ACATTTGGCCTGCCCCATCCTGTCTGGGACAGGAGTACCTTCGCTCGCCCTTAATGCAAAGCACAGCCCAGCTGGTGACAGAGGATGACAAGTGGATTGCGGGTGCCTGGGCGGTGCGTCTTGGCCGGCCTGTGCCTCTTGTCGCGCTGCTCAGTGCCGGCACAGCTCCCTGCTGCTGTCTCTGGTGGCAGTTGTCTCCAAGTGACCAAGATGGTGGCCCCAACGGAAAGTGGGCGGAGCCTGGGTGCCC
>NW_009721911.1:693-930 GCF_000703405.1 Apaloderma vittatum | reverse complement strand
GGCAGAGCCCGTGGTGAGGAGTGGGTGCCTGGGAAGGGACCTCCGCAATCTGGCAGCACAGAGCAGAGCCAGGGGATCTCGGGCAGGGCTTTATTGAGGCCATGGAGCAAGGGGAGAACCGGGACATGGGGCACCGCTGCCAGGAGGCCCGGCCGGCGCCTCACCAGGGCACGATGTTCCCTTCCCAGTCCAGGAAGGCGCCGGTGTCCTTCTCGACGAGGGAGGAGGGCACCTTCA
>NW_009721911.1:0-356 GCF_000703405.1 Apaloderma vittatum | reverse complement strand
CGTGCCTCCGACAGAGCTCCCCATGTCGGTTTGCACCCAGCCGGGGTGGAGAGCAGCACAGAGGACGCCGTGCTCGCGGTACGCCAGGGACTGGCACTTGCTCAGCATGTTCAGAGCAGCCTGTGGGGAGATGGGGCGGGATGGCGGTGGCAGGGCAGGGGTGGCTGCAAGGGGACGCCTCCAGACCCCACTGCAGGGACAGGCCCGGGCATATGGGACCTCATCCATGAAATGAGGTGGTGCAGGAACCGAGGGAGGAGACATTGGAGGTCCTAGGTCTCATCTTTGTGCTGAACAAATAATGTTGGATTCATGTTCAGCACCACACATACCTTGCTGCAGCGGTACGAGACACA
>NW_009721910.1:0-13933 GCF_000703405.1 Apaloderma vittatum | reverse complement strand
GCACCCACCGCACCGGAGGCGTAGCCTGCGTGTTTTATATTCTTCAGCGATGCGAGAAGCCATCTCGGGAAAAGCAGCTTGTGCCGTTTTTTTACCTACACGGGACAGCCCCGCTGTTCTGGTGCGGGCCGCAAGGTGAAGCCCGATAAAAGGGCTTTTACAGCCTGTCCCGATGGCGCCCGTCACAGCAGGCACAGCGGACCGTGGCTCCCAACGCGCTAAGTCCACTCTCCCGTTTTAGCAGCGGTGGCAGCGTGGGGATGGGCGGGGGTGGAAGGGGCAGGGCTGCCGTTGCAAAGTGCTGCCGAGCGTACGAAACATAATGGAAACGTACAGCTGGTAATTGTCAAATAAAATATGGCACAAACTTCACGTACGGAGTTGTGGGATGATGGACCGTGTGCTTAGGGCTTCTCTGTCCGGTTACATGCGTTTGTAGTGTGTGGGTGGGGAGGGGTTGTGAAGTCTGATATTTGGGCTAGATTTGATTATGCAGTCACGTAAAATGCATTTAAATCAGGGTGGAAGTTGAGCTGGAGCAGGAGGCCACGCTCAGCTCTTCCTGATACGGGGTAACTACCGAGTAAGCAGAATACTGAAGAATTGGTTAGAGGAAAAATGCACACCTGCCTCTCCAGGAAAGGATGACGATCCAGATGGGGTAACTACTGTGTTCTTTGGTGATTTTAAATCTCCTCCATGTCTTCAACATAACCATCCAACTAGAGGATATTTGAAGGGAGGTCGCTACCAGCTGTCTCTGATGGGAGCTGCTGTGAGCACTAGCAAAGATTGTAGAATTATTGTGGTTGGAAAAGACCTTCAAGAGGGGGCCAGTTAGCTCAGTCAGTAGAGCATAGCGGTAACAGCGTTAAGGTCACGGGTTCGATTCCCGTTTGGTCCAATGTGTTGCCTGATCTAGTCGAGAGGTGGCGTCCCTGGCGGCAGGGAGACTGAATTAAAATGATCTCTAAGGTCCCTTCCAGCTTAGGCCATTCTATGATTCTGTGATCATAAAGTCCAGCCATTATCTGATGCTACCAGCTCCACTTCCAAACCACATCAGTGAGTACCATATCTAAACAGATTTTAAATATGTCCAAGAATGGTGATTCAATGACTTCATTGATAACTCTTTCAGTGTAGAAGTTTTTCCTAACCTAAACCTAACCTTTCCTAGTGTCTAACCTAAAAATGTAGTTTGGCTGCCCTGAGGTCTATGGTGCAATGTACCTCTCACCTTATTTCCAAACAACAATGTTACCTGCAGTCCCTTTTTGTTTAGTAGCAGTATGGACAAGGATGGTTCTTCACCACATAACCTGCCTGCTTCAGCTCTGCCCTCACCCAAGAGGGGCTCTCCTGCCAGAGTGGCACCTGGCACCTTGAAACCCCCCTGTTAGCAACAAGATAGGTGCCTATGTCAGAGCCTGTGGCTAAATTCAGGTTTTAAGCATTGACACTGCTTTCAAAAGATGCAACTTGTGTCTCAGCTACTTGACTGTTCCAGAAAATTTGGTGCTGTGGCTCTCCCACCAGTTTTGCTTGCAGAAGAGCCATGCTGCCTGGCTTATGTGAGCATGGACAGCAATTCTAGTGCCTGGCTGTCTTAAGTCAATGTGGTAAAAAAGGAGAAAGCTGGGAAACAAAGGAGGCAAGGAGATGATATGACCCAGAAGCGAGGACTTCACATGCAAATGTAAACAAATTAGTAATAATTTAATTAAGGGAATCTCCTCATGGGCTTCTATTGGCCAGCTCACAAATCAAACTTTCCTCGCCCTTTCTTATGCTATATAAATTTTAGCTAAAATGTTTCCACAAAGCGTTTTGCCCTGGTCTAGACAATCCCTTACTGTCTTTCTGTAAAAAGTTGATATTTCCAGATTATATGTCATGTTGCCGCAGTGCAACCATTCACACCTGATGTCTGTGTAGCGAGGAAAAGCTGTGGTTATTTTGTGTTTGATTTGGCCCAAATTCAGTCGATTTTTAAGTCACGTGGTACTGGCTTGTTTCATTTATAATCACGTGCCATATCTTTGGAATGCCACCTAATATTAATTGGATTTGGGGTATTTTTATTCATATATGGTACCCAATTGAGATGTAACTGGCAGTGTATGAGGTATGCACGTATACATATGCAGATGAATAAATATTTTCTTATATCTGTGGGGTTTCAGTTACATTCCGAGGGCATGATTCATTTCCTCCTCTGAAACTCTGGCTATTGGTGCTGAGGGTGTGGAGCTTGCCGGTACAGGCCAAATGGGTGGAGTTGTCCAGGAAGGACTTGAGCCACAGGACTGTCCAGTGGATGTGTTGAATCAGTGTAATTCACAGGCTGTTCAATCCACGTCCTTTTTGAACGTTTTTGGACTACTCTTATATCTATGCTGATGAATTCCTGGCCCCAGTGAGGAGCACCTTAGCTAGGGAAAAGGGGACCAAAAAAGAGGGCACGCTGCACCCCGAGAGAACGCATGTGCCAATGACAGCTGTCATTTGTAACTGACACCTGGATTCTGCCTGCAGATGCCTGCCAGAGCTGTGGTACACCTGCAAGCATGAGATGACAGCAGTGCAGTCACACTGACATAAATCAAGTCCTTTGTAGATCAGATTTGCCTCCTTACAGGTAGTTTGGGGCTACTCATACTGTAGTTGGTTCTGGGTGGATGTACTGAGGTGACTTGCACAGACCCTTGCACACAGGCGGGCTGCAAGCAAGTGACATCTAAGAGGCAGAGGAGTAGTTTTCTTTCAGCTTGGTCCTACTGGAGTGCTAGGTATATAATCCCCATTCTCATGATTTATGCAGTGCCGTTTAGCTCGTGCCACATTCATGTCAGTGGGCGAGTTCCTTTATCTCTTGCTCTTGATTACACTTCTATTCCTAGCACTCATCAAAAGTCTATTGCCTTGCTCCTTACGAAAAAAGTCTCAATAAGTCAAAAAGGCTGTTATTATAATTTCCCATTTGAAATGTATTTTATTAGAAATGTTATTCTCTTGATAGAACAATGATCAGTCTCTGATTCTGCAGTGGTGTTTTAGACTTAATTAATAAATCATGCCTGCCACTTTTCATTTAGAAAGGATTTTGCAGACATAATTAATTAAACCTGACAGTATCCTTGTGGGGTAAGTACTCTGATTTTTAAATAGTGACACTCAGGCAAACTGGTTATACTACTTTCTCAAGTCAGTGGAAAGACCAAGACTAGAATTTAAAACTTCCTGCTATCTTGATGTGATTTAAAGAGATGAGACTACCCACCCTTTTCTTCTTTTATTCTTATATCCATGTGTGTGATGCCTGAGTTTTTGGGTGTGGTTCTGTGGCCTATAATATGCAATGTGTTAGATTATTTTCTCGTTCAAATCTGTTGCTTGATTTAACGTGGAACAATGTTTTTACAATATCTCTATATGGAACAGCCAGCTGTGTAACCATTGTAATGCTGCTTATTGTTTCCTCCAGTATATTCCATTTTAATAGTAGTAGCAGTGCCTTGTAGTGCTTAATAACCTCTGTCAAGACCAAGATCACATTATGCCAGACTGTACAGAGAGAAGGTGTAAAGCACTCCTTGGTCCTTGACTTCTAATCTGTGCATGGAAGATGCCTGTGGGAGTGAAGAACATGGAAACAGTTTTTCACAAGGTACTCATATTAACAAAGGATGGGTCAAAAGTTGTTCTGGTGAGAATTTAACGTTTCTTATTTATATAAGTGCTCCTACACATAGGTGAGAGAAAGGATGAAAGACATCACTGAGAATATGGAACAGATGTGTATGTTCTTTTTAGAATATTCTAAGTATGCAGAGATACTGACAAAGGTAAATTTTGTTCACTGAAGTCCCTTCAGAAATTTGGAAGCATCTTTTAGGAGTGAATTTTCCATCTGCTAAACTGTCAGTCATATACTATTGTATATATTGAGCCTGGGTCATCTGGATATATTTTCTTTTACATTTTAATGTAAAAGTGTAAGTTGCAGATGATATATTTTGCATGGAGGATCAGGACAGAATGAAGAGAAGCTTTTGTGTGTATGCTCTTAGTACAATAGTTAAGATGCTGTATGACAGGGAACATTTTTTACTTCGGATACTATGACATCATATTGTTTGACAAAAACGTAATTAACTCTAATGAATCTAACTTGATATTTTCAAGTGTGGCTTCCTGCCAAATGTCAATAGTCATTTGCTTCAATTTCTGTCATCAGCACAATGGGTAGAGACTGTGGTAAGATACCTGATACTGGGTTGGGAGCAGGTGGGGGAGAAATACAAATATTATGTTACTTATATTACTCTTGTATTAATACGATAGGTACTGTTAAATATACATATTTGTCTCACAGTGAGTGCCTAGATATCAATCTCCTACCAAGTCTGTGGTGAATAACTGTATTTTATTCTTCTTAAAGTCCACAGTTGACAATAATGTAGATGCGTAGACATAATCAAGATTTAACAATAGCTGTAAACTCATTTTGCCATCATGTTAGTCCTTTTATTGGGCTTAATATCTTTGTCCTAATCCTATGCAAGGATTTTTAAACTGTGAGTCCTTTCAGGGAAGGAACACATCACTCTGCATGTATATATATACATATTGAACCTGAGAAACTAACATCTCTTTTTGTTTGGCCATAAGTATCATCAGCACAGTTGGCCTTGTTACTGTTAATAATAGTTTCAAAATTAGTAGCAATAATTTGAGTTGAACTGGCTAATTAGGCAACCAAGTAATGCTGTGGAACTTAATACTTCAGATTATAAGATTTGCTAAATCTTGTGTCTCCTCTGATGTGCTAGCTATCGTGTTTAGATTTGGTCTGTTTCAATGAGTTTTAACTGAATACAGCTGGAGAGCGATGAATGGGTTAGTTGTAATGTACAGTATATTACAGGAAAACAATACTAAAAATAGGTTTCTGCCTCTTTGCTTTTGCTCTCCCTGTAATGAAGCTAACTGCTTTTAATTATAGCTTACAGAGACACTGTGCTGAATTACTTAATCTCTGTGTAAGGACTAGGTTCTAGTTTCTTAATTGGCATCTAAATGTTTGGCAACTTTGCAAAAACCCAAAGCTAAGAGTGAGCATAGAGCACAAGGTGTGTATTATGTATGTGTAGATCTCTATTTGTCAGGGCCCTCTGCTGCACAGTTTTTAAGAAACAGGAGAAAGTGAACTTTGCAGGCCCTTGCAATGTCAGTCTTTGATCCCATTATAACACTGTTTACAATAATTTGAAGCTCCTAGACCAAAGTAAGTTATACTGAAATGAACAGCTGACAGGAAAAAAACCCTCAAGGTATCCTCATTTATTTTCAACTGAGATGAAAGCTGATTTGGAAATGTACCTTGCTAAAACTGAAGTTGCTTTTCCAGTAGTTGGGAGGAGCTCGCAGATTACATTACCCTACCCACATCTGCTTGCTTTCAGTTTACCTGGGGAGATTCTGTAAAGAAAGAAAGGAGGACAGCAACCAAAGAGAGAGCACACGGAACAGGTCTAAAAAGACGGAAATCTAAGGCAGGGTGCCTCAAGTGGATAAACCCTCATTTTGGGTTACATTCAGCAGAGATAACACGTGGTTAGCAGTCTGTGACATGCTGTGGGTGTTCACAAATCCTGTTTAAAGCAGATCATGTCACTGATTCGTTCGTCCCTTGATAAAATGTTATGAGTCAGATCCTCAGCTAGTGTAAATTTTCAAAGCTCCATTGACTCGAGGGAGAAATGTCTTAAGTTAAGGATCCAGTCTGTAGTGTAGAGAGGCCTCATTTTTTGGGTGCTGAGTTTGACGTGACTTCCTTTTGATTGTATCTTCATAAGCCTCACTTACATTTGGACATCTTGATTTCCTTGTTTAAGGAACATTCTCCTAGCTTAAAGAGCACCTACAAATGGATAATAATGGATACAGGTTTAAATTTGTTTCTTTTTATAAGAAATCATACAAATATTTTTTAAGGAAAATGCTTGGGTTTGGTTTTATACGGTAGGTTTGAGTTGGAGAATATTGACATTATAATATAACAGATGTGCATAGCTTCTTGTTGTTTCAGTATCGGAATTCTTTGCCATTTTGTTTATACAACAAATGTATCTTTTTGCATCTGTGCAATTGAAATTAAGTCCTTAGTATGGTGTTTAAGGAATGTCACTGGTATATCTGTGACTCCCCTCTAGTGTTTCTTCTAATCCTTTCCAAAACAGAGGTAATTATGTGTCATCTATGAGGAATTTGTAATACAGCATACTATGCCCCTTGAGGATCTTTCTAAAGTCATGTGTGTGAGAGGCCTGGAAGAATCATGTCCTCACATGGTTATATTTGAGTATTAACAACATGACAATGATACAGCTATGTATTTGTTCCTCTGTGTTCCTGTCTGACTTGGGCTCTGGCCTAGAACTGATGTCGGTGTCAGAATATGTCAGATTGCTTGTTTCTCAAAGCAGGGCTATAAAGAAGTCTTGCCAAGTGTGAAAGCCACAGTTGGAAATTTCTGATGATGGTAGTTTTGGGGTTTTTTCCTCTGTGTTGTTCCTTTGTAGCAGGAAGTCACAGGAAGTTTGTCAGGAGAAGACTTCACGCCACTTGAGCCGTGTCTCCTGTCTGCAGAACTGGGCGTGGCACTCGAGTGTGCTCACTGCGTGATTCGTGCGGGTAGTTCTTTACCTCTAAAGGCTCTACAAGCAATCTTGTGGTTTTCATAACCAAGAATCTTAAATATTGCAGATGTGACATGGCCAATCTTCTTGGCCCTCAGAACCGCATACCAAAATTTAGAACTGCCAGTCAAGCAGTTCATTCTTTGGTGAATCAAGAGAGAAGGGTGCTGGGTGCTTTTTCGAGGTGGGAAATGACAGTGGATCTCAGGAATGTTAGCAGTCCGTTGTGGGTCAGGGCTAGGCTGAAGGGTGTAACTTCAAGACGTAATGAAGTGTGCAATGTCAACTTCAGTAGCATCTGGTTAATTCGTTCCCTCTCACAGGGAGGACTTATCCTACCTAAGCACAGCCCCTTTGTTGTATGTGGGATGGAGTGGTAGCATGGGAACTGTGTTTGAAAACCTTGTAGCACCGGAGAAGCAGGCTGGCAACCTTTCCTGGAATTCTTTGTTGCTGAGGTTTCTAGCGGTGCTGCTTCTCTGCTTCTGTTTTGAGCTGATGTTCTCCACTTCAGTTGCCTAGGTTGTAGCTTGTATTGTAACATCTGTTGTATACTTTAAGTAGCAATGCCAGGATTTAGCATGCAAAAATTGTAGCAAGTCCCCATAGAACTTAAGATTTGCCAGAATCGTGCAATGTTAGCACTTGCTAAATTAGTGCATTCTCATTTATCTTCTGCTACTTGTTTGTTTGTTTTGATGGATTTTGAGCTGTTAGGGGATCAAGTTTGTCTCTGCAAGCATAACTGCCTGACACTTTCTTCAGAATTCAAAACCAAAAGATGAGATTTTGATGTTATCACTTGTCTGCAGGGATTTGGGGCTTTTACCAGAACTCCCCAAACTCACTGTAAAACTTAAGAGTGAATTTTGTCAGCAACCAACTTAGATACAGAAGTCATATAGAAAGAAGTGGTACTGCCTGACAAATTCTTCTGGTACACCAAGAACCTCAGAACTTCTGTTAAGCAGCTGGGCCCCATGAAAGTGGCTTTGTAGCACCCACAGAAAGAGCGAGGCTTGACAGGCACTGCTTGATCAGAAGAAATTACCTTTTGCCACATCCTTCCTTTGCACCCTTGCTTCTGGCTCTCTTCGCTGTCACGGGAGATGTACAATCAAAACGTGTTTGGGAGCTAGGAATTTCTCATTCTGGCTCTAGCACTCTTTGTGACATGAAAGCAGGCACATGGGCATTTTTAAAGAACTTTTTAAAAATAACCTCTAACTGGGCTGCCCACATCTGGGTATGTAGTCAAAGGCTTGATTTTCAGAAGTGATAAATACCCGTGAATCCTTTTTTCTCAGCTGGAATTGTAGATACTCAACAATGAGTAGTCAGGGCAGACTAGTTGTTCGTTAGAAGGCTTAAATGTGAATTGTGTTACATATGTTTCTAAGCATTAGGAAACTAATGAGCAGCACTAATATTAAGCACTATTCTTAACAGCAACTTCAGTTTTCACATTGAGATGATGCCTTATAAGGTGTGAATTTGAGGAGAAAGAGAAATGCAGAAAAAATATTAACAAATGTGGTACAGCAAAATATAGTCTATGGAGTGTGACTTTTGATCAATGTTGGGAAAATAGGAAGTTTTAATTTCTTTAACCCTCCCCAAAAAACTCTGTAGTGTCATAAGACTGAAAATAACTTAATAACTTCAAATAATTTAATAACTTAAAATAACTTAATACTTGGCCATCACTTTAAGATATACTGTCTGCCACTCTCTCTTTTCTTTCCCTTTTGTGCGCTCAGGAGACTGTTTTTCAGAAAGTGGGTTTTGAGATTTGGGAGTACCTGTTAAGAAAGATAGGATATGGCAGAACATGTTTACAAACATGTGAGGATCAGACCTCAGAATAATATTTTCATTTCTGAGATCCTTCCTCAGCTTATTTTCACAAATGAGACTTGTGAAGCATCAATGCCATTTCAAGACAATCTTACTCTTGTGCTTTTACAAGGAAGAAGCAGATCTATTTTGAAAGTAACCAGTCTACAGACTATTGTCCCAAATAAATTACAATATTGGGCATCGTACATGATATTTTGCTCTGCTGTTTGCTGTTGGAAACTGAGTACTGTTGTCTGTGCTGTTTGCCCTGCACTAAAGTGTGGCTGAGTTTCACTGTGCTATCCCCAGGGCTCTCATGAAGAAGAGATTCGTATCTCATGAGATTACCCCACTGAGCAAAGGAATGAAATAAATAATATTACGCTTTTAGTTCTGTCAAGTATAGTAGCTCAGAGAGCCTTCCAAGGCAGTGTTAACATGGGCTAGATACTGCATCAGTGCATAAAAAGACATCCTTTACAAGAGCAGCATTGCAGAATGGGGCCAATGTGACCCTAATGGGTGGCAGAAAACAGTGAGCCTCTTTTTTTCCCCTCCCTAATGCAAGCCTGCGGGGGTTTATTTTCCAGCATGTGTGAGTCTTGGGGCAAATCAGCTTGCTGAAATTCTTCTATAGTAGGAGCTGTGAGTAAATCACTGTAGTAGTAGGGATCTTATTTGGGAACCAATTACAGCTTGTGCTGATTATTTCTCCTTGGCAGCTTTAATGAATCTATCAACACAGAAGTACTGGAAATAAAAGATTTTACATTAGAATGAAGCCCATGGGCTATCCCATTGCTTCCACAGTACGATACAATGCTTCAAAAAGCCAGAAAAGGTTGTTACGATAACTTAGTCATGTGTGAAGAAACAGGAGAGCTAAAATGAGTTTAATAATTTTATTTTATTCTAACTTTATGAAAAAATATTCTCCAGAATGATTGCTTTTCCCTGTACTGTGAAAGATCTTGCAAAAGCCCACTTGAAATGTGTCTGTCAATGTAAACTAATTCAAGCAGGTACAGTAAATTTCAAAATCTTGGGTTATATTTACAGAGAATAAACTCCCTTTTCTTTTTACATGTCCACCAGTACTTTCACTTAATGCCTTAGATATATTTTTGCAGTTAAGTTTTGTACCACATCTCTGAAATATATTATGACACTTGATCATATTTTATCTAAAAATCACAGATACTCTTTGCTGTATCATATAATTTCTGGTCTTCGGCAAGGCTGTACAATAACCTCACAATTATCTGTTATACCCTATTCCCTATCTCCTGCTAGAACTCAGTTTCAACTAACCCTTTACTGCACTCGAAACTGATAGCATCTCTTTAAGAAAAATAGCATAATACTGTCCTGAGAAATGGAAAAAGAAAAAGTGTAAGCTTAAAGAAGTCAGTAAGAAGCTGAAGTTCTCTTGACAAAGGGAGGTCCATGACTGTGTAAACATGTAGTGCTATCTTTATTGTCATTTTCCTTTATCATCTCCATACATTGAAACAAATGAGAATATAATTATGCAATATTAAGCATGTGAGTCATGCAAAATGAAAACATAATATGAAATAGAATACAGCTATTAAAAAAGCTACCTCTGTTTCTGGGATTTTTTTAGTGCCAGTATAATACTGCTTTTTTGCTGTGATATTTCAAGTCCTGTTTCCACCTTAAGATAATGAACTATTGTTGTATGCAAGCCTTTCAAAGCTAGTAAGAAAAATGGAGATTGTGGTTACAGCTACAATGCATCTTAGGTGCCTGGAACTGCTCTTAGTTGTGTATCAGGCAGGTAAAGATATTTTTAACTTCCAGTCTTTAAAAGACAGTGGACTTTTTTTTTTTCATAAAAGGTATATGAAAATATTAAACATATTTAAAAGGCTGTTATGAATAAACAAATAAGCAAGACAGGAGTAGGAGTGGAGCTTTGGGATGTCAGGGATTATAGGGTGCTCTTGTGGGGTTTTTTGTATAGCCCTCTTTCCAGCAGAAGAAACTCACTAGACCATGGAAAAGAAAGAATTAGCGCCATTCTATATGGTGTTATTTACTCTTTCATGTTCTGTAGGACCTCATTAGAAGGATGAGGGATGAGTTCCGGCAGTGCATCTGTGTTAATAATAGGTGGTACAAATGAGATTACAATAAGAAAATCCGGCATGATGCACAGGGAATTAGAGCCAGGAGTCCATATATAAAAGCAGGCATGTACTCAGTGAAAGTAAGTTCTTGGTATATCTTTGCAGGAGAGCCACAAAGGTCAAGGCTGTATCAAATTCATCAAGCCTCCTGAAAATTAGGGGTGATAAAAAAGAGCATCAAAATCCAAGAGTCCTGAATCTTATTCTCTAAGCTGTTGTAGCATTGTTTTCACTCTATTAGAACTTTGTCCTTCAGATTCCTTTTGGGAGAAACTTTTAATTGAAACAGTGTAAATTAAAAAAAAAAGATTGGAGGGGGAAAAAACCAAAATAGATTTATTACTCTCGGGTTATGAGACATTAGAAAAATGCAGTTTGTCTCCGAAATAGATTGTTCTGAATCCCTTGCACATATGTGATGTTCAAAGTGTGAAAAGAGCTACTTTTGACAGGACTGATAATTTTGCATTTTAAAGTAGCTGTCACTTTTAAGCTTTCTTAAAGAACTCAGGAATTCCAAGAATTTTTTCATGGGGCATATGCACTCTTTATCATTTAAACAGGGGGCTTTCCTTAGGGATGAAGCTTCATGGACACACTTCAGCATGCGTGTAAATTTAAGAGTATGTATCTTTCACTGAAGTCCATGGAGCCTGAGAGATGCTTAAAAGTAAAACATGTGTTTAAGAGTTTTTCTTAAGCAGCAGGGCCACGATGTCTAGTATATGTGAAGGATTTTAAAGAACTGCTAAGGGCAATGATTCAGATTATTACATTATTAAAAGACCCAATGAAACTAGATGAAAAGGTGTAAAAAGATCTGTCTACTACTATTACGCAACTTCTTACCTATATTTGCAGTAGGCGCCAATCTCTAAAGATGTGTGCTATACAGCTGTTACTTTTGGCTGGTATTTTTTATGCCTATATATTGACAGAGAGTATAAATAATAAAAATTACGTATACATGCACTATGTGGTGTAATAGGCAATCTAGTGCATAAAAAAGCTACATATTACGAAGACTGCTGTTGCAATGCTGTAGCTTCTGTCGTGTACAAATTCATGACATAGAGAACTTTAAATAATAAAAGATTTTTTTTACACAGAGACAAAATTACTCTTACTAGTTTTGAGATTTTAAATTATTTGTACTTTCCTTCCTAAGTGACAATGATTCCTGCTTTTAGTAACATTCTAGTAAAAACATTGGAAATTGTTTATTTTCATCTTTTATGTAAATGATTATTTTGCAATACATTTAAACTCACATCAAAATTAAGGTTACAAATGCTTTTATTCCACTAAAATACATCTTAAGAGGAAGATAATTTAAAAGCTTGCCAGGATTTTGTACTTATGATTTTATTTTAATTTCCTGGAGAAGTTCTAACAGTATGACAGCAGCAGCCAGAAACTGAATGTCAGGTTAGCCAGGACTGGAATGAGGATGAAATAATGCTGAACTGGGCTGTTATGGATAGAGGTTGGAATTGGCTGGGAAAGGCCGTGAGCTGCAGGAAGAAACACAGCAGGTAGAGGACTGGTGCTGGCTGAAAAGACAGGGGTAGATGTGGGAACAGTCTGGTGCATGAAAATCAAGAGGGTGAAAGATAGGGATAGGAGCAAAGAGAAAGGAGAAAAACGAAACTGCCTGAGAAAATACAGTGATTAGGGAACATGAAATCATGAAATGGCCAGCAGGCTGGGAGCTAGGACGGGGAATAGGAGTGAGGACGCAGAGCTTGACTGTGAAGGGAGGTTGGAGGTTTGAGGAGTGCAAGAAGAGAGATGGATCTGAAGAAGAACAGGAAGGGAGAAATTTGGCCTGGGAGGAGACACCTCAGCTTCTTCTGGGTAATAGGAAAGGACCTTTCTTTGTTGAGTTGCAACTAGACTAAGCTATTTGGATTTTTAGTTTGTGCTTTTGGAACAGGATAGGAAAGAAATATTTCTTTCATCAGAGATCATTTGGAATTTTGTGATGAACTGTGAACATCTCTTGAAGTGGAAAACCTTTTTCAAATGTTTCTGAAAGATACTTGCAATGTTACTTAAACCCAACCATACTGCAGACTTGCTTGTTCTCCTTTGTCTGGATAACCTCAAAGAAAATACTGCATCTGCTCTGCTGTGTTTTGTTCTGGGGCTTGTATTTCATGCTATTGCGAAGAGAAGCAGCTGCTGCAGTTGTTTGTAGAGTTCCGTGCAGTCTGTGATATTACTGGTGTTGATCTGTTAGCTCTTTGGCCAACAGGCCCAGTGCCTTTTTATCTGATTTGTAAGCTGGCTCCGAGCTACTTGGAGGACTGGAGTTTGAAGCCTGTGCTCCAAAGCAACAATTTACTTTTCTTTTCAGTAACTTTTTGAAACAGTATGTTTGTCTTGATACAATGAATTGCAACTAATCTAGGCCTGCCCTCTTCTGCCCACGGTCTCCTGGGCAAGATGAGGGTTTCCCAACAAGATGAAGGTGAAAAAGAATATTTTGGAAAATGTATGCTACTTGGATAGCCAAAATGAGCATGAACTGTGGAAGTCTGCTGCTTTTTACTGAATGAGGGCTGTGTACTTTTTGTGAAAGGTGCTAAAAAACATCTTGGCCAACTTGCTGATTTTCATATTCCTCTTTTCGATCCAGCATCACTTGAGTCTTCTTTGGCTCCAAGCTGGACCAGCTGTTTTCCATCCTAATCTTATTTCCTGTAGCAATCTGGACATGTTCGCAGCGGTGGTGGTTGTGCTGAGTGAACATGAAGAACTGCAGTTGTCCTTGGCGTGTTATAGTCGGTTAAACCGTTGGAATCTCATTAGGTTAGATTTCTTCATGGCTGCTTACAGACGTTAAGGGGTGGAAGATCCTTGTGGCTTGCAGAGATAAAGGCCTTTGGAAAGGAGCAGACGCTTATCAGCGCTGGCGTCTTGTCTTTTTCATGTTGGGCCAGCTCTTGCTGCAGTGGCACACAAAAAGTGTTTGTGGTAAAGCTAAAAGGGTTACCCCACCTGCACCTCTTCCCACAGCCCTGGACAAGGAGGTGTTGATCAGTGAGGATGGAACGAAGGTGCAAAACTAGATGGATGATATTGGAATGGCTTTTCCTTTATCTGGGCTTTTCGTCGGTTTCAGCACGGGCCGTTAACCGATATCACACACCTTACTCCTGCCGGCGGTATTTCTTTTTAAATCAGCCAGAACCACGAGCAGGCAGGAGGAGTCCGAGAGGAGGGAGGAAGGCC
>NW_009721909.1:309-875 GCF_000703405.1 Apaloderma vittatum | reverse complement strand
TGGGGGATCTCTGGAGGTCCCTCCCAACCCCAGCATCCTGTGACTCTCTGGTTCTGTGGTTCTGTGACTCTCTAACCCTTCCAGCACAGCAATTCTGTGATGACTCTAGCAACAGTTCGGTGTGTTTCCTTCTCAAGGCTGACCCAGCTGGGGCTGTGAGAGGGAACATCTGGATGCTCGGTGTTGGAGCTGTGGACTCACTGAGCACCCTCCGAGTCCCAGCGCGGGGACACAGCGCTGAGCTCTGGCGCTGTTGTCAGCCCGTGGCAGAACATTTCCACCCAACGCGGGGAGTCTCCCGGCACCTGCGCTTTGGGAACACTTCTGTTCTTGGTGTGTGGGGCTGCAGCTGCACAAATCGTGGTCTGGGGCAGAGACCCAGCTCATCATTCTCCTCCGCGCCTTGTGCTGGGTGCGTCCGCGTCCCCACAGCTTTGTCAGCATCTCGTATCTGCGTGCTGGCCCCACAAGCTCGTGCAGGTGGCTTGTTCCTGGCTGCAGCCTTCTCCATCCCTCCTTTCTCCTCTCACGTAGCTGCTCCAGGGAACAGCCCGTCTTGGCCCTGC
>NW_009721909.1:0-260 GCF_000703405.1 Apaloderma vittatum | reverse complement strand
CGCAGGCGCTCTGCCCCTGCCTCGCGCAGCCCCGCAGCGAGCGATGCCTGGGCTGGTCCCATGGACGGCCCGACCCCATCTCACCCTCATTTCTCACCCAAACCTCGGGACCTTCGCAACCAAGCTACAGCAAAACTATGATCCCAAATTTGGGTGGGTGCTAAATACAGAGCCTGGGGCTGCCCTGCGTTAGCTTCTAGCGAAGTTACTGGAAAAATACCTGGACTTGGTTTAAAAATTTCCAGGAGTGGAGAACTGGC
>NW_009721908.1:0-5578 GCF_000703405.1 Apaloderma vittatum | reverse complement strand
GTTCCCTGCGTCCCCCACCGCTGCCAGATGTCTGTACCGAGCCAGAACAGAGACACAAGAGGATTTTCCCTCCCGCTTCTGTATTATTCTTTTTTTTCTTTTTTTTCCTGAGCTCTGCACTGCTGCAAAAAGTCATTTTCTCCCTCCCCAGCCCTTGCTGCGGCGTGGCAGTGACCATACTAATCAGGTGTCGAGCACAAGCCCCCAGACACCTGCAATGGGAGCCAGTTAACAGCTTGACAGCTCCGTGTCTTCCCGGACTCATTACAAGCTCGTTTGCAAGGATGCCACCACCTTCGTCTCCTGCAAGGGTTTTTGGCCACTCGCCTGATGCGCAAGGAGTTCAGACCTGTGTTTGCTCATGTTCTCAGACAAATCACACCTTCTGGAGATGACTTTACCGCAGAGCGGGGCAGTTGGATGTTAATTAACACCTCTGCAGCTGGTGTTTACGCTGTGAAAGAGCCCCTTTGCTCATCCCAGGCCTCTTCGAGTCTTCTGCATTTCAAGCGACCTGCAGCAACAACTCCTGACCCGAGGAAAACGTTGTCCCTTGCTGCCACCCCTGCTCGCCATCCCTCAGCCATGGGGCAACCTGGGCAGTTGCTGGATGGATGGGGCTGGGAGTTTGCAGCCTGCTGCGTCCTGATGGGGTTTTATCTGCCTTTCCTGGGGTAAGGAGCCCCTTTAAACCTCGCAGCCTTCAGCCTCAGTGCGCATGGGTTGTGCACCCACCCTGAGGGGCTGTGCACGCTCTCAACAAGTCACACACTCACACCAGTGGGCTGCACGTGCACCTCATACCCTGATGGGTTACGCACGCACCTGATGGGTTATGTACAGATCTCATGGATTATGCATGCACCCCGATGGGTTATGCACACTTGGACAGGTCATACAGGCACCCCAAGGTGTTATGTGTGCACCCCGATGGGCTATGTGTGCACCCTGATAGGTTATGCAGCCACCCCACGGGTTATGCACCCACCCCTGGGTTATACATCCACGCCATGGGTTATGCACACTCACGCCTTGCACCAAACTGCTGCCATTGAGTTTGCAGAGACTGTCCCCTTCTTCTGCCTTGCTCCCCCTCCCCGATGCGCGTTCCTGAAGCAGCTCTGCAGCCTTACACTCAGCGAGCTCACTCTGCTCTCTGGACACCAAACCACAAGAACTGGGAGCGCCAGCGAGTCCCCACGCTGCCTCGCTGCATGCCGCGCACAGAGCTGCTGTTAGGATGATTTAGAAATGGTATAAATATAACTCTGCAGCTCCAGCATCTCCATCCCGGCTCGCCCGAGACCATTCATCACCTCCTGCACGGGTGAGCAAGAAAAGATGGGAGGCAAAGAGGGAGAAAACCCCTAAAACCAGGAGGGAATTCAGGAAATCCTGTGATGCTCTGCAAAAAAACCCAACTTTCTGAATGTGGGGAGCTCCCTGGGAAAGGAGAAAAAGGGAAGGGGGAGGTAAAAACCTGGAAGAAAGGGGGATTTGTGGTGCTAAAAATAAAAGCTGGGCTATTTTTTTCCCCTCCCACTCTCTCCGTGGTTTCTCGGAGCGTAATTTGCTCGGCCGCCCCGGCACGTCATCCTCTCACCGAGGGCTCCAGCATCCCTCCATGCAGGGGGGGCGGATTATGCAAATCCAGCCCCAGCTCGCGAGAAAGTGGGTTAATCCAATATTACCGAGTGGAAAAGGGAAGGAAAAATCCGGCAGAGACGGCAGCGCCAGCGGAAGGAGCAGCGTGCAAAAAGCCTCCTCAAAAGAAGGGGGAGACGAAGGCAATTGCAAGCTGGTTTGGGACAGTTTTCAGTTTATATTTTGATATTTCTCTGTTTGCATCCCCTACACATCTAAATACCCATATTTATAGCAAACAACAGCCAGGACTCGATGGAAATACTCCCGTGCATGCTCTGGCAACTGAATATATATCAGTCTGGAGAGCACCTTTTCCTATTTATAAACCTGCCTGGATGTGAAGAAGAGCTTTAAGGCAGAGATGCTCCTTGTTCAGGGAGCAGAAACAAGAAGGTTAAAACCAAGAAAAAAATATCCTCTGGTGAAGTGCAGTTGCTTCGTTCAACGTCACCAGCCCAGTTAGCTCTTTCCTCACCTCCTCCACGAGTGAACATGCAAGCAAAGAGCTGAGTTTTTTCCCTATCCTGGAAAACTTCTATGTTTTCTCTGACCAAACCCCCATGGGTTTGGCAGTTTATCCTGAGATGCCCCAGAGAAAGCCAAAAAATACTGCTCCGAGCCATTAAATCTGAGGCTGGACCCAGGCTTGGAGCGATGTTGGTACAGCCTCCAAATCCCCCCTCCCCAAATCAAACCAGACACTCTAAGTCGTGCTTTGCAGCCCATACCCATAAGTATTTTTGGGGACAGGGAGGGCAAAGATTTGGGAGGGAGGCTTGGCAAGCCCAGTGTGGAGCCCAGCGTTCCTCTCTGAGCTCCGAACACCCTCGATTTTGCATAATTTCCCATGTTGCACGAAACCCACCCTCTTTTTTTTTTGTATCATTTTGTTCCTACCAGGCAAACCCTCTTTGCACAGCGCTGCCCACCCGAGCCCCCGGCTCCCAAACCCCAACTGACACCAACCCTCGGTGCAAAGCCCTCCAGCACCAAGGCTACCAACGCCGAAACCACCCAGAAAACCTAATAAAACACCTGGAAAAAGCCTTCGTGGAGCCCTCAGGATGATTGCAAAGCCGTTTCACACCTCTCCCCTGCTCAACCCTGAGTTTCCAGCCTGCCTGCTTCACCGAATCGATATTCCCACCGGTCGTCTGCTTTTCTCTCCTCCATCCAGCCTCAACCTTCTGCTGCTCAGGAGCAAAGCAGCCGAGTGGCTTCGTGTCCCCGTCCCCAAGGGCTGAGAAGAGTCACTGGCGCCTCTTACCCGGTACCAGACGATCTCCCGCATCTTCCCATCCGTCTTGAAGTTGCATTTCAAGGTGACGGCATCTCCCACCACCACGGGCGGCAGCGGCTCGATGCTGACCGTCAGGTAGGCTGGAAAAGTTCGAAAAAAGGAGAAAAATAGCCGTGAGCTGACAAGAAAGGATGGAGAAGGGGGATAAAATATTGTTGGCAAACAGTTTTGATAGCTCTGCCACGGGGAGAAAACGTTATCCCACATAGGGATGACGCCTGGGCAAGCCCATCAGCACGTTGCCCCCTTGCAGTGATGAATGGTGGCTTCTCCCAACACAACAAAAAAATTACAGACTGGGGAAAACCCCTCCTGACCCTATTTACCAGCTTATGGCATGAAAATGCAAGGATTGACTGTTTCACTGCTTCTTTCTCCAGCTCTGCAAAACTGCCTGGCTCGCCCCGGTCCACGCACAAAGCCCTGATCCCACCAGTCCCACGTCCCACACGCCAACTCCAGCCCACCCTTCCCATGAAGAAATTGGCTTTGACTTTGTCTCCACCGTCATCTGCCCCACGCCTTGGCTCTCTCCCCATTGCAGACCAAATCCCTCCACCCCGTGTGCGCTTCCGAGCCCTCTAAATTACTCATTTCTCACGGGAACGGGTCCAACAACTTCATCAGAGGACGTGCAAAAGCCCGACCTGTGGTTTTACAGCCCAGCCTTGGCCGACAGCCTGCTTCTTCCCCATCTCCCCCAGGGCTGGATGCAGGATTCGTCCTTGTAGCAGGGAGAAAAATTGGAGTGAAAGCGACTCTGTTTGGCCATTTTTCTCCCCGTTTCCCCTCGATTTGCTGCAAAACTAGCACAGGAGCATGGAGCCAGCGTGGGTCAGGAGGGCAGGCAATTGCATTTCTATTTTATTTTCCTCTGTTGCCTCCGGCTGCTGGAAGATGCTGGATTGACAGCCCGGCAGATCCGAGCCTTTCTTTAGCATCCTTGTCCTGACCCGCACCCGTTCGGCACCATCTGCAACGAGAGCGGCCCGAAACAACCCTTAACCCACTATGAAAATCCATGATTTTATATATATTTTTTTTAAATTACTGCTTACATCAGGTGGAAAAGCAGCATAGAAAAAGCCCAGAGCACCTGGAAAATGGGAGCGGGCTGGGAAACGGGGCTGCAGAAACCGAGATCCCTTGGCAGAAGATCCCCTGAAAGAGGGGACGGCGATTTTATACGCCCCCCAGCCAACGATTCGAGGTTTGCATCACTCCTAAAACAAGTTGCCGGGTGATTTTACAACAAAACTCAGCCACGACCTGCGGGAAAACACACTGCCCTCACACACGCTGCAACAGCAAGGCACAGCGCGCACGGGGCTCTCCAGTCTATAAAATCTTCTTTTTTGGGGGGGCACAAGAGGAGCTTTGCTTCTGCAAGGAGCTGGATGTGAGGAAATACAGAATAAAATCAGATTTTGTGGGTTTGGGGGTTTTTTTTGGAGCATCAGTGTTTTGCAGCATTGCACGGCAAGGTCAATGGTCCCATCGAATGAGATTGGGGGGCAAAATTAAGATGGGGTTCAACCTTGCACCTCTGCAACCTCAGCCCAAAGCCTCTCTCTTTGCTGACCCAAATCCAACGCTCGTTGGGGGCCGGCTTCTTTCCAGCCTCGCTCCTCGCCCGGCCTGGGGTTTATTTTAACACGCTAAAGCGGGGATTAATTCCTCGCGGCTGCCACCGCGGCGCGCGGTCCCCTCGAATTCGGGGCTGCGCAGATCTAGAGAGGCAGCGGCGGGAGGAGGAGAAGACGAAGAAGGAGGAGGAGGAGGGATGCGAGGAAGGTCAAGCGAGGTCTCACAGCGGGTGCCCCGGATTCTCCCCGCTTTGCTTTTGACATTTCCGAAAAGCGAGACAAGCAACAGGCATAAAAGCGAAGGATGGGGCGGGGAAGGGGGGGGATGAGCCAACGTTTCCCAGCGCGGTGGCATCCGCCCCAAGGAAAATCGGGGATGGAGGCTCCAGACGCGCAGAAAAGCTCTGCCTCTTCGCTGGGAAGCCTCCGGGCGAGATGACAACTTCCCTCCTGCCCCCCCCGGCGCGGATCAACGGAGCGATTAAAGAAAGCCGGCGGCAAAAGCGACAGGGTGACAAAGATGGAGTGAAGATCGCGTTTTCCCTCACAAATTATTGAGATACCGGAGTTCCTGGCTTCTCCACCTGGTTTGCCATCCCAGGCATTGAGTTTCAAAAGCTGGAACATCCCCACACCGATCCAGGCAGGCGTTTCGGTGGGGCTTACACCATCTCCTGATGGTCGGCAGCACTTTTAAGGGCAAAAAGGTCCAGTTTGCGTCCTCCCTCATGGGAACAAACCCCTTGGTGCAAGCAAAGCGCCCTGCGAACGCAATCCTCAACCTGCACCTTTTAGATGGCTTCAAAAAAAAAAGCCAAAATGGGGGGTTTTTTGTTTAGCTTTTGGCCCCTCCACACTCTGAGACGGCAACAGGGCTGCAGCTCACGTCTACATCTGATAATTTGGGCTCAGCTCTGCTGGGAGGGTATTTGGTCCTTAAAAATATCACTTCTCCTGAGTAGAGGCCAAGGCGAAGCTCTGGAGATCTGTGATTTATCACTGGAGGGGTGGGGACAGAGACTTAGAATCATAGAATCATAGAACA
>NW_009721907.1:542-5810 GCF_000703405.1 Apaloderma vittatum | reverse complement strand
CTCAGAGCGGCCGGGCCTGCGCCCCCGCGCTGCCCTCCCGGCGCGGCAGCTCCTTTTCAAAACCAGTTCGCAGGTGCGAGCTGTTCCTAGTTCGACGCTTTATTTTGCCATTTCGCTTTCCCTGCCGCGTCTCTCCGGGACGAGCGCTCTCTGCGGCGCGTTTCACGTTCCCGGCTGCGCTCGGTGAGTCTGAACTGAGAGGCCGCGCTGAGGGAACTTGGCCTCTGCCCAGAGGGAGCGTTTCCCCGCCCGGCTGATAAGGGATGGTTCACGCCAAACAGAAACCAGGTCTCAGCTCTGGTGTAATGATTATAGCAGATTGGCAAATTGCATTTGGTATGCATGCTAATTAAAAAAATCAAAATATTCTAGAAATTAAACTAGGTCTCGGAATACAGCCACTATCACCAATACATCCCGTCTGGACAAAGAAGTTGATTGATTTTTTGGCACCCACATCCACGTGCAAAGCTCAGGGGATTCAAGCTACCTTGGTGCAATCCACCTTTTGGGCAGTATAATTACCCAAACTCCCTCAGTCTGAGATTCAAACTGGGCTAAACCCATCCTTTTAGCAACCAAAAGTCTCTTTAATCGCTACAAGTCAAGCTATACAGACAATTAAGCTACAGATGCTTCTACTGAACGAGCTCATACAGTGCCACATTTTCCACAAATTGACCAGCAGGTTTAGTTTCCAAAGAGACGTCATTCCAAAATAGGAAATTATATTGGCCTTTTAACAAAACATGCTCTATGAATACAAATATGCAAATATACTAAAATACTTCAGCTTGATTCAGGTAAGCCCAGCTGCTGGCTGTGGTGTTAATACAAATCAGGACTGCAATGCTGTTTATTTTTTTTTTCAAGAGAAGATCAAAAGACGAACAATTTCTCACGTCGCCATATGAAAAGCATGTACTGTTTGTATACAGCTGGCTTAGAAAAAGAGAAAAGATTCTGCCCATCATTGCCTTGATATGACAAAGGAAACCTGATTTCAGGCAATGCTAATTTTTAATATTCCTAAATATGTATGTAGAAACATAGGATGGGGAAGAGCACTATCATTGAAACATCTAGTAATACAGGCTCAGTATACTGTGATAACCAGTTTTATTTTTCACATATGAAAATTTAATAATCCGAAAATGTACTTGTCTCCGGAATTCCTTTCTCTCCTTTGATATTAGACCTTATTTTCAATCTGTGCTCTGTGAAATACTGTGAGCTTCATTAGATTGCAGTGATAGCTTTTGGGTAACAGACACGAATCAAAATCCATTATTTGGACTGAAGACAGTATTTTTAAACCAAAATTAATCTAGCAGAATAATTCTTATTGTGTAATCGCTTTCAGTATTCCTCGGAGAACTTTGTAACTCATTAATTGTTGGCTTTCTTTGGGAGGAAAGCAGGGTCCACGCTCTGTCACGTATGCGTAAGGAAATCTCAGCACCCAGAGTCCATCAGATGGAAGAGTTATTTCCTGCTTCTCAGGGTAAAATACAGGACAAGGTGGTGGCCCTGGCTGAACCTGAAAGCAAAAGGAAATATGAGCAGATAATCAAACATCATTAGAATTAGAAAAAAAACCAAACTTAAAAGCAAACTGAATCCAAGGAGGTCTCAAGTCTTGCCCACAGCCAGGTTCATCTCCACCTGAGCACATTCCAGGAAACCGCTGTGCCGTCATCGCGAGACATCCACAAATTTCCTATTTTATTACAGTGAAGATGCTGAATTTAAGGCTGCAGATTAGGCCCTACCAAAGAGATGCACAACACAAACACAAGCCATCGCTTCGCAGGCAGTAGTAAATGTTGCATTAGCAGCAGATTTCGACACTGTAGCACAGATATCCCTGAGCTATTACCTCACCCTAATCCAACGTGAATTTTCAAGGGTTTCAGCAACACTTAATAAGGCTCTTGTATAATTCATATTAAAAGATTCAGAACGTCTTATTCACATGAGGAACTGATGTGTGGAACCCACAACACCCAGTGTAACCTATTTTCCAAATGAAAACGCAGCCCTTAGGAATGCAGCTACAGTCTAATGAATAATAAGCACTTATATGCACACAATATTTCATATAGCAGTAATTAAAGGAAGATACACTTGTTCATATTTTACTATCTTAAAAAATAAGAAAGTGTAAGTGGAGCTCTTCTTTTTCTTAATACATGTTTGAAATAGGGAAAAATTTCTCCAAATAACAAAACCGAACACCTTTTCACCTCCTAAATTCAAAGGGTAACTAATAATAATCTCAGCAATGAGTCACTCTTCTCCATGACATTTAAAATGATAAATTCCTTCTTACAGTCACCATTCATCTGTCTTTTAAAAGAAACAATTATTACAGTATGGAATGCTAGTAATTCATCCTTCATAAAATATTTTTTAAAACTTACTTTATACGAAGTATAGAGCTGGCATAAGCCAATCTTGAAGTTTAAAAAAAGCCATAATGGTTTGTTTATAAAACTTTTGGCGACTACTGCCTCAGAGAACTGGACTGAAGTTCCTCTGAGTTTCTTGTAGCATCCCTCTTACACCCTTCGCCCACCACCCTCGTGCCTTCCGGTCCCACAGTTAATGTTGGAAACCTGTTTCTGCAGTTACCGGATTCTCCATTCCATTTCTTACCTGAGGCGTTAACGTGATCTGCAGCGGAGCATCAGGAACCACCACAAAGAGCCTCATGAACTGAGCGTAATGTGGCTTGAGCCCTCGTCCCTGAGTCGACGACAAGATGTACAGCGGCATGTCGGAATTGAGGGCCTTGATGGCAGATTCCTTTGGCCCCCCTCCCATCACTTTCATGACTTTATCAGGCCCTGAACACATGAACCTTCTACCACGGGCATCCTCATATTCGAACCCTACGAATGCTCGAGCTATGTCATCTCTCCGTCTTCCTCTTCCCATCACAACTGCACTTCTTTTTCCAGGAACAGCCTTGTTAGGTGCAGGCCACGAATTGGTATCTAGGTCTCCTTCATCTTCAGTTCTCGTCCTGATGACAATGTCCCAAGGCATTAAATAGTTCGTTCCCGGGATAAAGCCTTGTTGATCTAAGCCTGTGTGGAAGTTATAAGCTTTAGCAGGCCCCAGCTTAACCAGTGACCAACTGGAGAATTTGGGCAGAAGACCTTTGGGGCAATTCGAATGGAGCATCCCAGGGAGGTACTCGACAGTGGATGCCTGGCGATCGACGAGGCTTGGCCTTTTCTCACTTTTGGAATCCCCACTCTGCCCGTGACTTTCTGCATTGTCCCCTCCACCCTGGGCATCAGGCGGGTAAGTGCCCAAGCTGCCTGTCGACTGACCCAGGCTGAGGGCTAAGCTCAGGCCCGTGCTTTCTCCCTGAGTCTGAGGTTCTTTTTCTTTAAGTTTCTCAATCTCGCCTTCTGGAGGGGCAGGGGAAGACTCATCCCGAGCTGGTGCCGGATCAGGTGTGCTTGGCTGAAATACGGGAAAGTTGATGTGCTCCAGTTTCCCACAGCATTTTTCTTCCAGCAGCTAGGAGAAAGAGAACATGGTTAATTTTCCACCTTCCCTCTGAGATGAGGGAATTCAGAATCATAACATTCCACGGCTACAATTAAGATTCAAGAGGTTTGCGCTACGTGAGAACCAAAGCAGTGATGGGAATACAGGCCACAGATGTGATGGATTTAAAATCCACATGAACCAACACCACACCTGAAGTGTAACAAGATGCTCCCGAGCGCATGCACTGGTGAAGACCGGAACTGCCCACTCTCGTCAGCCCACCGTCCGAACAATTTCTGCTCCCAGAAGTATCTTGCCCAAGCAAGGTTTACAAGTTGATAAGGTTAGGAAGAAACTTATTTGTAGTTACTTCAGAACATAGACTTTGTTAATGAAGCAAAAGCACTGCTTGAAGCAAAAATAGAGACCGAACAGTTACCTGGTAAAAGTCGTAATTAGCTGCTTTGATATCAAAAGGGTCATCCCGAGGAGCTTGTTTCCTTCCGCAGTTACAGGCACCAGTGGAACGAGCCCGGCTGTTGTGGTACAGAACTGGAGGATTTCTGTCTGCTTCTGGCTTTTCCCCTAAAAGCCAAATCAATCAAACACTAGATAAATCACTCACTGTTTCTAGAAATTCTTTAATTTTCTTGATCCACTGCTTCCTCCTTACTATATGCCTATGTAAAATTATTCATTAGCAAAGCCAATTTGTCAAGCAACAACTCCCTTTCCCACTTTTATTACAAAGTTCCAGCGTAGGTTATACCACTAAACTAAATCTTCGTTTTCACAACCTCTTCCTAAAAGGCACAAATAGTTCTTCTGCCTGCAACAGATGTTTATCAGACAGTTTCTATTTCTTTATTGACATCAACCAAGTTACTAAAAAATAAAAGGGAGGAGGCACTGATACTTCCCAGAGAACTTTTGTTCTCTTACATATCTGTTGTCAGAAGGACTCCAGTGTAATGCTTCTAATTAGCAAGATGGGATCAGTTACTACTGAAATCGAAGTTACCAGTAACAGACTCGCTCCTAAACACTACTCAACATAAAGGAAACCCGCACAACAGAAATCAAACCACGAAACCCCATTACAAGGGAGCTTCTTTACCTGCTTTTGGGAGCAGATGGAACTTGTGCACGCAGTGCTGGTCGGTTAAACTTCGCTCTTCGCAGAGCTGATGCCCGTTGCTCCAGAACTTGTAGCAGTCCTCGTTGAGCTGCATGGCGTACTTATGAAAGGCCGGGCCGCGGGCGTGCTGGCTGTACACACGCAAGGCCTGCGCCAGCTGGTTCTTATGGACCGTCATGGTGTAGTTGTGGGGCAGGTTGGATTGGTAAGCGCTGTGGGCCATGGGGAGAGCTTTCTGGCAACGGTTTTCTGAGAATTTGGTGTCTATATCTAAGTAGCCTTCCAAGACTTTGATGCTGCTCATGATTTTTGAGCTCAGTTCCCCAGTGAGGGAGGTCGGGTCATCATCTTTGCCTTCAATGGTCACTTCATACAGTTTTAAAGCTGCAGCAACCCACTTCTGGTAGGTCGGGAGCTCGAAGTGAGAGGGCTGCGGGTTCCTCCCCACGCTGTCATCAAAACCCTTTTTGCTGAGCACCAGCTCCACGTGCTGCCACAAGAACTCCTTGAGGGTGCAGTCCACAAGCTGTCCAGAGGAGCTGGAGCTGCTGCTGCTGCTCTCTGCGTGGAAGGGCAGCTGCTGCCTGCCGAGTCGGATCATCTGACACCTTCTGGGTCCCGAC
>NW_009721907.1:0-488 GCF_000703405.1 Apaloderma vittatum | reverse complement strand
GGCCCGCGGGGTCACCCCCACCCTGGCCCCCCCCAGCCACAATGTACACGAAAGCCTGGTTAGCAGGCACGGTGAACAGGCAGTTGATGCTTTGGTTGGTCAACACCCTGCTCTTGCGGAAGATGCGGTAGATTTGATCCTCCAGAGCATGCTGCAGTCTCCTCTTGGGGGAGTGCTTCTTCGGCGGTGGCTTTTCCAGGTGACTGCAAGGGTCCTGGCCTCTGCCTGGCGGGGGATCCACCTTTAGGGCCCCGTTGAGCTGAAAGAGGAAGAGGAGACGCGGAGGGCACGGCCTGCAGTTGAGCTTCCACTCCTTGCCCACCGGGCAGTCTTTGATGGCGGCCTTCAGGGAGGGCAGGACCTTCTGTCGCAGCCCGTCCAGCGCCCTGAAGACGCGGTCGTAGGTGATGTCGAAGGAGCAAGTGGGGTGCACCAGCAGCAGGATGTGGCACACGGAGAAGAGGTAGAGGAGGCTCAGGCAGTGCAGC
>NW_009721906.1:0-7878 GCF_000703405.1 Apaloderma vittatum | reverse complement strand
GAATAAATTGCCCAGAGATGTTGTGGCTGCCCCCTCCCTGGAGGTGTTCAAGGCCAAGCTGGACAGAGCCTTGAGTTGCCTGATCTAGTTGAGAGGCGTCCCTGCCTATGACAGGGAGGTTGTACTAGATGATCTCTAAGGTCCCTTCCAGCCTAGGCCGTTCTATGTTTCTATGATAACCGTGCTGCTTACATGGGAGAATTTAGCAAATGCACAAATTTTAATTTGTGCAGGTTGCTTTTGACCTTATAGATGTTGAAAGTTCATCTTCTGGTTTGGTTCTACTGGAGCAGACATTCAGTGACTATGTCTTATTACACATGACAATGGAACTTTTACATTTTTCTTGTCGAACAATGCAGTTCTTAAAATCTGGTGTCAGTAGCCTGTAAATGGCTTCCACCAAATTACAGGAATTCTAAAATTATTTTAAAAGCACCTTTCCTGTAAGACATCTAGCATATTATCCTGTGGTTTTCTTTAATGGTAGCAGCATGGGAATAGCACCTTTTGCCAAGTTGAAAAGAAGCAGCTTCTTGCCCATGTAGCCCTTAGCATATTCAGAAACAGGTGCATCAAAAACAGACATAGAGATGCAGTAGAATAAAACATCTTTTGAAACTTCTTTGAACCAGCAAATTCAACTGTAACAAAAATCAATACTGTTAAGTCTGTTTTAAGCACAAACTGGGCAGAAGGGAAAAGAAAAAATATTAGCAAGCAGGAAAAGGTGTGGACTTTGCAAAAGATTGTCAGTCAGGTGGAACGATAGCTGGCAGCTGTATATCAGGAGTCCCTCAGCACAAGGAAGGGAACACATTTTTCTTCCCTGAGAAACCTAAGGAGATTCTAAGCCTGTGCCAAGTCCTAAATATTACAAGCACTTTTCTGAAATACACATGTGTATTTATATTCCTCAGTGAAGTTATTTTACTGGAATATACTGAAGATTAGTCCTATACCTACTAAAGTCAAAGAAAGGATGTGTGCTGACTTAAAATGGGATCAAAGTTTTTCTGAGTAGTTTCTACTTGTGGCTTATTACGAGCAAGTAATAGAAATATTTGCTACAGACTGAAAGTGGGTTTTAGAAATGTTTAGGATACTATTTAAAACCCTGTGATTGAACTTTTCAGACTGCTCATGAGGCTGCCCATGAGGATGGGAATGGGTAGGTTTTGAGGAACACTGGTATTACAGGACAGTGTGTATACTTTAGGAGAGGGTTAAGCTGCAAATACTCCCAACTGACTTGGTACTTGAGAAACCTTTGTTCCTTCGATAGACAACAAGTCTTAATTTCCTCTGTACCAGGAGAATATCGTACAGCGAGCTGGGGTGAGCATTTCCAGTTTGCTTTCCAGACCTCACTAAATCTGTTCGTGAGCACGTCCAATGCACACGAAGTGTTGCCACACAGCTGCTATAATATCCTGTAACAATGTCTGTCCTGAGCAACTGGACTGACTTCATAGAGGCAAAGTCCAAGCAGCCCCAGGGTCTTCTTTCCCAATGGTGTCCTTTTGGTTCATACAAAGTGTGGTTTGACTTGCTTGGGGATGTGATTTTTCCCTTAAACCCATCTTTCAAATGTTTAACTCTGAGAAGTCTCCCAACTTTGCTCTTTTTTCTGGCTCTGAGTTTTAGATTCCTACCATGGGCTTGTAGCCACTTTATTATGGTAACTTTTAACTAAATGAATACATGACTGTTATGCATTTGCCTTTTCATTAAAATATTTGAGATACACAGTATCCCTAATAACTAACTTGGCTCTATCTTCCTTCATCTTGAATCTCTTAGTAATGATATTTTTGAGATGGGAGATGTTAATCCCTTTGTTGAGATCAGCCATATGCTCTTTTCCTCTGATTATAATTACTCTCTTTTTAGAAATTACTGTGGTATTATTGAATGTGCCTTGGTGAGGGAATATGCACTTTGGCTGGCAGGGAAGATGTTACAGGTGTAAACTATGCTGTGTAATAATCTTCACAAAAGTTGTATGATTTTTCTTTTTTTTTTTGGCAGTTTTCCTTCAAAACTGTATTCTTATTGACGTTGAACTGTTGGAGGAAATGGATTATTCTGACAAACTTTGATAGGAATAAAGTTGAAACATTAAGTTTTGACAACTATGATTAATTTTCTCTTGACTTGATATTTTAATATCAGCTATTGATATACTTAATATCATATGCACATATAATTTACATCTAAGGTGTGTTCGTCTTGTTCCAATCTCTCTTTCTTTTATGGCAAGGTTAACTAAGATTTTGTTATTCCTGGCAGATGCTGCCCAAACCATTCTTAAAGTTCTCAAGTCTATTACCTCCACAAATGATGTAGAACAAAAATGAATATGCATTTCATGGCAGAAAATACTTCAGATGTGGACCAACTCAACAACATTGTCCTGCTGTTTTAGGCAGTGATTTCTTTGTGTTGTACAAGTTATGTAGAGCCACGTCCAGGGTCTATGAAAGTCAGATTTTTGTGAGGTACTAAAAAAAAGTCCAAAAAATATAATCAAGAAAACAACCCCTCAAAAAGGTGTATTTTATAGAAGAGTTCTTTGTTAAAATTAGGCTTATTAATAGGTTTGAAATTATCATCAAAATGTTACTAGATATTTAAAATTTTGAATAAGGATTTAGTTACTAGTTTTATTCAATAGGGTATAAAATTATGCATTTCAGTGGTTTTTGTCAATTTTTTACCATCATAAATCCTTCCAATTACATTCTGGTTTTTTTCTGCTTGAATCTGATTAGGACTCTTCATTTCTCTGTTCTTATTCTTTGTGCTGCCTTGCACAACTACCCCAAGATGATTCCTTTTGGAAATCACTGAAGTTATTTTGTTTTGGTTTTCCTACGTGAAAAGTTCTGGTTAGAAAAACATCACACATCAATACCCAGACTTGCACAGTTGCAGCTCTAGGGAGTCTGGTTCTGAAACAGCCTTGCAGACTGAGGTCTTGTACAGCTCTGGGAGTGTGCTGGAAGTTCCACAGAGTCAGTGGAGTGAATGAACATAAACCCATGACTTCATGAAATTTGCCACCATAGCTTAAATTCAGAGCCTCCAAGGAGACATCTGGAATGCTGGTCTGAAAATTTAGGAGAATAATCATGTAAGAGAAACATTAATACCTCTGTGTGGCTGTTTTCTACCTGTTTCACATTGGGCTAAGGCTGAAGAAGTCCTCTTTCACATACCAATTGGCCCATGTGTATGTACAGACTTACTGTGAGGTAAGCTTATGGACACGGATATTTAATTACAAAGTGCACATTGTGTTTGAAGTTTATGAGGTAGCCAACTGCTTTGTAATTTGTTACATATCAATCAATCATAAAGGCTGGCCTAAAGTGACTTTTGACAGGTTTCTCGGGTTGCACTTCTCCAAGATGGAAATAAATATGTTTCCTTTCTTTATACTACTTAAGGTGAATCAGTGCAACTCTGGCATAATCTTGCAGGTTTTAAAAAATATGGAAATAATGTCAACATAACTGCTAATTTTCTGTAGTCCCACTGGCATTCTTTCTGAGGTGTAGTATTTAGTGTTTTACAAGGGTTATGCTCGTAGTTATCTCTGTCACTACATCTAGTTATATCTATTGCAGACTGTATTGTGATTAAATCTAGATTGGATAGACCTCTGCATATAGGATACAGATACATGTGCACTCTTGCTTTTAAACAAAGTAAATGTGGTCATTTATAGGCTAGGGCAGGAGGGATTAAGTGATGTCAAAATGAAGTTCACAAAAAGCAAAAGGCAATGCTCTAAATTTTCAGCTATAAATAAAGGAAAACCTAATATATGCCAATTTCTTTTTAATAACTATGCATTGCTTTTCAAGGTCAAAAAATTAAAGCATACAGCTTTTTGAATATGTACACACGTAGTAGCAGACATATTATTGTCTTTTCCTATAGAAATTAGCTAATGTTTTTCAGGCTGCTGAACAGCTATAGGCTATATTTAAAACCACAATTAATGCATAGTCTAACCCTTAACAGGACTTTGAAAATATCAAACAGCAGTTATTGAGTGGAGAAACATAAATATAAGGTCACATTTCCTGTTTTGCAGGCATTAATAGATCAAACTGGGAGAAAAAAAATTCTGACCCTGAGACAGAAGAAACAGTTGTGTTTCTGTTTTCATGCTAGCTAAAATTGGGCTAACTTATCCTGATAGGGGAAAAATCAAAAAACCCCACAACACAATGATTGAAGTAATCTATATTGGTTTAGGGCATGCATCCCTCCAAGTTGCTGATGAAGAATGATTAAGATAGTTGTTTTGACTTCATCACAGAATGTTTGTATTGGAAGGGATCATCTAGTTCCAACCTTGCTGCTGTGGACAGGGAAACCTCTCACTAGACCAGGTTGCTCAAAGCCCTGTCCAACTTGGCCTTGAACGCTTCCAGGGAGGGGGCACCCACAGCCTCTCTAGGCAACCTGTTCCAGTGTATAATCACCCTAGTAGTGAAGAACTACTTTCGTACATCTAATCTAAACCTAGCCTCCTTCAGTTTAGAGCTACTACCCCTTGTCCAGTCACCACACTCACTGATAAAGAGTCCCTTCCCAGGTTCCCTGGAGTCCCCCTTTAAGTACTGGCTGCTATAAGTTCTCCCTTGAGCTTTCTCTTCTTCAGGCTGAAGAACCCCAACTGCCAGCTTTTCTTCATAGGAGATGTGTTCTCGTTGTCTGACTGCTTTTTTTGGCTCTCCTCTAGACCTGCTCCACCAGGTCTATTTCTTTCCTGTGCTTAGGACTCCAAAGCTGGACACAGTACTGCAGGTGGAGTATCACCAGAGCAGAGCAGGAGAATCATCTATCTTGACCTGCTGGCCACAGTTCTCTTGATGCAGCCTAGGATGTGATTGACTTTCTGGGTTGTGAGAGCACATTACTGGCTCACGTCCAGCTTTTTATCCACCAACACCCGCAAGTCCTTCTCTGCAGGGCTGGTCTTGACCAACTCATTGCCCAGCCTGTATTTGTGCTTGGGATTGCCCTGACCCAGGTGCAGGACCTTGCACTTGGCCTTGTTGAGCTTCATGAGGTGCACATGGGCCCACTTCTCCAGCCTGTCCAGCTCCCTCTGGATGACATCCCGTCCCTCTGGCACATCGACTGCACCACTCAGCTTGGTGCCATCAGCAAACTTGCTGAGGGTGCACTGGATCCCACTGTCCATTTTGCCAACAAATATGTTAAACAGTACTGGTCCCAATAACAACCTCCAAGCAACACATCATTTGCCTTTTTAGTACAAATAATATTATGCTTAATAGTAAATTAAGATGACCTGGCAGTTATATTCAGGTTGAACTGATAAAACAGAGAGAAAATATTGCAATAAGGTCAAAACAAAAACGCATTTTCGCTGATCTGCAGTGAAACCATTTTATGGAGAAAAAGAAAGCTGCTAGCTGCTTAGAATATTCTCTTCATTTGTTTGTTTTGAAGGAATGAAATAAAATGAAGGAACAAAATAAAATGAAATTTCCTTTAACTTTTCTGTTCTTGGAGTTCTAAATGGGTACGTTCTGCTTTTTATGGCTGGGGATTAACACTGAATATTTCTATTTTATCTGGTATTATTAGGAGAAAGCTATGTTGGTGAACAGTAAATATTAATGATAAAATACTGTCTTCATATATTATTTCATGTGCTAAATTTTTACATAGGAACATTTACTATAGTTAATGTAATGAACCAAAATATAAAAGTTGAAATAATATTTTATAGGGTTTTTAAAAAGTATTTTTGTTTCCAGTAATCTCTAAAGTTGTACATCTGTTCTGATTTCAAACAAATCCAATTTTGAAATGTTTTAATACCTGCAAGTGTAGATCCCAAGCACTTCAGTTTATTTCTTGTCACTGCAGGAGACATTTGTTATTGGCAATCTCAGAAGAAAGCTGTAGTCTTGAGTGGGAAATGAAAAAGGTGATTTTCATTAAAATGCAACAACTAACTTGCATGAAAATTTGAGACTATGGCCAATTCAGCTATGTAAATAAAACAGATGTTTTCTTGTGATAAAAGTGGGAAAAACATGGCAGAGAATTAAAAATCTTGACTTTTTATGCTTGCTTGAATGATTGTACAGATTGCAGGCCAGTGAAATATCAGATCACGCTCCTATTAATTCTTCAACATCTCCCTCTACATTGGGGTCTCTAAATGAGAGGTAGTTCATCTCTCTCCTGTTCAGAATGATCCATATATGCTTACTGACAAGCAATGAAGTCTGAGATGTGACCAGTGACACAAGATATTCAAAACCATTTCTTGGGAAATATCTTGGAGGCATTTAAAAGTCTAAATGTTCCTGATTATAGGTCGTCGGCCTTTTGATGGAAAAAAAAATCAGTGAAAGCAGGTATTTTTCAAAACTAATTAACTTACTTTGAAAAAGCCGTTTTTGAAAATTTTCTCAAAAATCATCGAAGACTAGATTTTTTTCCATCAAAATCTATTAGGGGATACTTTCAAGCAGCACTACTCAATATATGCATTGTTTGTTTCCCAAGGACTGTGTTTGAAGGATGTGACAATATTCTCAAAAACCACTGAAGTATGAAGCACTGTTCAGAAGGGAGGAGACCTGGCCAGCACCTTGCCTTCCCCTGGCAGGCAAGAGATCTGGCTGCCCTCATGTTGCACTGCTGGGCCCTTCAAGAACAGAAAGAGAGCCATTACTGGCTGAAGGAACCATTGGGGAAGCATCAGCAGCAAGACTTGCTGAGCATTAACTTTTCATAATGATTTCTCACCTGTGTGTGTCAAAGCAAATCAGGAGAGAGCCCTATTTAAAGAAGGGAAAGGGGGAGATGAGCTAGATAAACTGGGATACAGTGGAGATGGTGCCTGGTGAGTGCTTCAAGGCTTCTTCCTCTCCCAGGAGGCTTCATGAGTGTCATCTCTGGACCCCTGCGGAGCCTTATCGTTGCCCCTTTTGCAGCTCGGGGCCTGGGGGCTGCAGCCAGCTGGAGGGGCCTGTCACCTGCAGCTCCTGAGCTTGTGTGCATTGGTGGAGTGAGGGACGTTTGCTCCTGTGCCAAAACCCTGCAGGGAGGTGGCTGGGGGTCTGTCAGACCCTGCTGTGAGGGCTGCCCTGTTTTGAGATGACAATGTGCCTGATACCTTTGCCTGCTGCTGGGAGAGACCTTGGGCCAGAAGCTGGCTAGATGGGGATGAACCTTGCTGCCAGCTCTCCTGAAAAGACCTCCTCGTGGTTTTGGCCAAGTTACTGGGACACACGTGCCAGCCAAAAGGACAGTAGGGTGTTTTCCAACTAAAAAACCCAAGCAAGATATACATACAAGATATACAAAACATACATTATTCCTGAAATGAAAACCAGTGTTTTATCAGTGTGGATTCTCTGATTTTGATTAAAATTAAAGCACTAATAGTGGTGGATGAGAGAGTCTATGTTGTCCCACATAAAGCAAAAAGTGAACATGGAGAGTGTGATAAATAATGCTGTCACAGACGTTCCTGAAGACCATGCTCTAGGTACTTTATCGCAGTCTTTAACCTGACTTATTTCTCTTTTTTTTCTCTTAGACTTTAGGAACTGCTATGCTGCTAATTCAACAAAATGAGGAAACCAAAATCTTCAGATTATATTCATGTAAGTGTTTTATTTAATTCCTACACTTGCTGGGGTCAAGTTCTAAAATACAGAATTGGTATACTGTGTATTAGAAATACTTGGTATGGTATCAATTTTCATGAGAAAAAGCCATTTTAACTGATGTTAACAGCACCTCACATCTCTGAAAAACTATACCACTTAAGCATGTTTTGCCCATGTGTATTGGGTTGGCTCAGCCGGA
>NW_009721905.1:0-5928 GCF_000703405.1 Apaloderma vittatum | reverse complement strand
TGGGCGGCAGATGCGCCGCCGGGGTCCGTGCCTTACCGCGGAGCCTTTCTTCTTCGGGTTGATGTGGTTGTCTTTGGAATTTATTTTGCCCATGTGTGCACGGATGCAGCTTTTAAATCTCCCACCCTCGTTAAGAGTGGCGCATCTTTATTGACTGGCGGTATCTGAGGGTGGGCTCCCGAACGTGGTCAGTATGTGTTGATATTAATGCGGATTTGGGCCTGCGAGGAGCAGGGTTCAGTAATGCTGTGCTAAGTGCTTTTGGCCGGAAGAAATCGTGGCTAAAGTAGCAGCCCACTATTGTTAGTACTCGTGGGAGGCTTTTCAAAGTAGAGCGCTTACCCTTTTTTAGTGATTGGAAGAGGCAAGAATGTATGAGGGGCCTTTCAGTGGGAGGACACGTGTGAAAGGAGCTCATGTAGAGGTAGCCCAAGAGAGGGCTCTGGAGGAATAGTTGTGTGGAGGTGTGTGCTGGCTCCCATGTTCTCTGCTGCTAGGTAGTGGAAGCATTATCTGCTAGGCAGAGGCCTGTATCTGAGACTTACTTGTTGAGAAGGGATTTGAGTTTTGTTGCACAAGGGACTTAGACTGGGACCCTGTGATCCACTCAGTGAGGCATCTGCAGAAAATAAAGGAGGAAAGAAATGGGAGGGATAGAGATTCAGTCCTTGTACTGGTGCTTGTTGTTGTTGATATTTGATCAATTTTTGTGGTCTCTATATTTCTGTTCCTTTTATGAATGTGGATGTTGATTGCTCATATTTGCTCAGCTCTTACTTCTTTACCAGCCTGTTGTCCCTAAGACTCGTATTTTAACCACTTTTCTTTCTACATCTGTGTGAACAGAGTTGTCTAACTTGTGTATCTCTCTTTAAAACCAGGGCACCACATAAGTTCCATAGGCTTTATTGAGCCCGTATGGTTGATGTAATACCTCAGATTTCTGTTAACTCTTGGGTTATGTCTGTGTTGTGTGATGGCTAATAAAGTCTGGATTCCCGAGCCTGTGAGTCTCTGCAGCGTGATACGTTGCTCCGTGACTGCCCTAGTTTTTGTTCTGAAGCGGTGTAACTGTATTCGTATAATGATGCGGATGAGTCTGTGGTTTCGTGATTCAAGGTGTTCAGCATTCCTGAGTTACAGAACTACGACTTGTGCTTGCAGTAGGTTCTCCCCTTGGCTTGGGTGGAATACAACAGGAGCATCTTAAGCTGATACGGTTGTTGAATACCGTACAGTGAGTTAATAGCCTTAGTTATTTAGCCCTGATGTGGGCGGTTTTGCAGCACCGGATAGATGTGGTCATACCGCTTTCCTATGTGAGTTGTGGAAACAACAGGAGTAGTAAGCACAGTCTAAATGGACATGTGAACATTGTGTGTAACATCCTTCTTAACTTAATCTTATCTGTTGGATGTGTCTAGTGCTGACCTTAGCTTACCGTGAAACATGCCCTGTGCTCCTCGTTAAAGCACTCCGTTCTCTGTTTGCTCCTTCTTCCGTGTTCTGTCACTTTTTTTTCTTCCTGGGAAAACCCTCCTAGTCTTGACCTGTCGGAGACATCATTTTAATTTCGGAATCTGTGTCTTTAATCCGTTGAGCCACCCTCCTTTCTTTCCTGAAGCTTTGGTCTCCGTCTTGTATTTTGCTTATTTGTAATGTTATTAGATGTTGTACTGACTGCGCAGCTTATGGATAAGCTACCTGTGAAGGTGGTAGACTTTTAGTTACAGAAAACTCAGGTATGTATGTGTCTGCTGTATTTGCAGACTTTGGAAAGACGTTTAGAGAAGCAGTTCTTGTACTTTCAAGCACTTTCTCAAAAGCATGGAAGGCAGGAGGTTCCCACCAATTGAAGCATTTAGGAAGAGTGGCCTAGCTCAGCAAAGGAGAGGTGTTAAATTTTGCCTTCTCTTGGAAGTTGATCAGGGCACTTCTCCTTTTTGATGTGCAGTTCTGTGATCTGGGTATCTGCAAGCTTCAAACCGCTGCCCTAAATGATCCATTTGATTGTACAGCCTCGTTATATGTAGGTGATGTATGCAAAAAATAGATTTTAAGCTTCTTTTGGTTTTTTGGGAGCGGCGTAGACTGGAAATAAGATATTCTGAGAAGACAGTTGTTCTTCATGTGCATGGTTTTGCCTTTTTTTAAATAAATATTAGTAGCAGTGGCATAGTAAGTATAAAGTAAAATTTGCCTCTCGCCTGCTGCTTCCATGGCCTCCTTGCAGGAGTGCAATAGCAAGTCGTGGTGTCTCATCAAGCCTTCTGAGATGGATTTCCAGCTGCTTGTTTTATGCCGTTGAATGCGTTGGGTGCTGTCTCCTCCTCTTGTTACTTCCCTTGCCTTCCCCTCCCGTCACAGTGAAAGAACCAGCTGCTTATCCAAGGACAGATCAGTGTGTGGGGCAGCTGTTTTCAGAACGTGTCTGGAACCTGCAGTTCTTACGTCTGCTTCTCACCTACTGCAAGTGTGCAGTGTGTAGGAAAGTGTTGTTCTCTTACAGCACCGTTCTTTGTCTCCAGCAATTCCTGGACAGTCTGACACTGTCTAGAACAAGGAAGATAACTTTTTTTTTAATATAAACCTACCCTTTTAAAAATACTAATGCAGAAGGTGAGATAGTCTTGGCTGCAGAAAGTTGTCTGTCTGTCTCGCCCCTGTTTAAGAACTCCATCATGTTACCTTCAGCATCTTTGACCCAGGGACAGGAGAACTGTGGAAGGTATTGACGTGAAGCTCTGAGCTGAGCTCTGTAGCCCGCTCTCTCTCCGTTGAGGCTAACTGCACACCTTGAAAGACGGGGAAATCTCAGTATTTTCCAGTTGCCCTTGTTCAAGGTGGTCCTGGGAGGCCCCAATTCTCCCCTTCACGGTGAAGTGGCAGCGGGTGATAATTATGGCCAGGCTGTATCTGATCTCTGACAGCATCCTCACTATGATTAGTTTTGTTCTTAAGAATGGAGTATCGTTCCTCAGACTGATGGTAAAATGAGGTCATTCCTCTGAAGAATGCAACTCTTTTTTTTGGCCTCAAATACTTCTGTCTCTGGCAGTATAAGCATTGACAAAAACATTTACCTTGATGATGTCATTTTATGGACAGGAATAAAAACAATTAAGAGAAGCATTTAAGAGCTTTCCATACAAATATGATTGTTAAAGAGTATATAAAATGACTTTGTTAAAATATTGAAATTATGACACTTGAGATTTGTTAGCCTAGTAATAGGCTTAAAACTAAGTTTATGCCCAATGTTATAAAACAAACAAACAAACAAGCTTAAAATATCTTGTACTAGAAATCATTGATTGAGCATATGAAAATAAAGTTTGTTGATGTGAAGTAGGAGACTTTAGTAATAGCCACTTCTGGTACAAAGATATTTTAATTGTCAGAACTGATAAAGATGTGGAATCTTAAATTTAGTCAAGGTGAGGACGAGAAGGGCAGTGTTTTCATTGCAGCGCCACAGAGGGGGAGAGGAATCAATACAAAGATTGTCGTAAGGAAAACCGACGCCATGATAACCTCCCTCTGCAAGTATGCGTTGAAATAATCTCTTGAAAGACAAGCACGTAGCTCGGATCCCGGTTGAAGTTTTGAAGCGCGTGACCTATGCCATGCCTGGTGGAATAACCTTTTATGTTACGCTTAATGTTTTTCCCCCTCACACGCTGTATAAATGTTACTCTTGAATTGAAGAGAGGATCTGTGGATTGTATGATTTCTTTCCTCCCTTGTTCCCCCAAACTGCAAGACTAAAACCCTCTGCGACATGAAGTAATGCATGAATATGAGTGAAACAGCGAAGGGTCTTGCACGGTGTTGCCGTTGGCCTGCAGTCTGTGCGGATGTTGACAGAGAGCTCTGTTTTTGGGGGGTGCTTGGGGGAGGGGATCAGCAAATACCGTCCATGTCCTGAGGAAACAGGAGGAGGTCTCTTCTTTTTAGAGCCCTGAGGTTCTCCTTGAAGCACACCAGCAAGATTCTTGAGGTCAGCCAGGGTATTTAAGAATAAACCCTTCAGACCATGTTCCGAGCTGATCAAGACAGCTCACCGGCAGAACTCTGCCACCACCACTTGTTTTGGTGCAGAATCCTTGTTTGCTCAGGAGCTTCAACCCCGGCAAGGAGACTTCATCAGTTTAGGGACTCTGTGAGACCCTATCTCCTAAAGCACCTCCAGCATAGCCCGCCCTCCGTGGTGCTGCCTTCACTTCATTGCAAGGAGAGGCTGGGGTTTTGGGTCAGTAACCTGTGTCAGCAGCCTCAGTTCTGCTGTGGTTTGACAACCATCCTGTGCTCAGGGTGGCCCATTCCCAGGCTCCCAACGAAGGTGCCACAAGCTCCGTGCCACAATGCTGGAAGGTGCTGATCTGGCTCTCTTTGGCCAAGTGTCAGAGCCTGGAGCGGTCTGCGGGCTTCTGATGCCAAAGACAAGAAATACGTTTCAGGTAGCTCTGCTCTTCTCGTGTCCAGCACGGTGTGTGTTAGTGCTCACCCGTGCAGCTGCGGCGCTACGTGACTTTCCTGTCAGGAGAACTGTGTAACCTGAATGAGAATAGGTCAGTTGCTGGAGTGATAGGACCTGCTGCGGGATTTTAATGAAGCTGCTCATTGCTGGTCTGAAGGAGCACAGAGTTCGTTCCTCTTGGAAGGATTTCCCATCTGAAGTTCTACAGTAGCTCTATTCCTCACATCATCATCCATCCTCTGTTGAGATGTCTACATCCAGGTTTGTGATCCAGGTAGTGGTTCAGTGCCTTTGGAGACCTGTCAACCAAGTGAAGGTGTGCTGAGCCTCTTGCCTGTTCTTGCAGACAGTTGTCTCTCTTGCTGATGCTCCTGTTCACATTATCTCTTCAAGTTTGTACAGATCTTCCTTCTTAGCAAACGTTTCGCAGTGAGACACTTGCACTGTATCCTGGAGTTCTGGATGGAGATGCTGAGTGTCATTTGGAAAAACCTTTCGTTGGTCTGTTGCTGGAACAGTTTGTGTCATTTTTCTTTTAAAACCTGGGACACTTGTGAGAAGGTGATTGTTGTGGTCAGTGTAATGTTTCTGGAAAAAAAATAATAAAAAAAATGCCTTGGAGAGCTTTTCAGTGCAGAATGCAGGCCTGGCTGCTGATGAGTGAGCAGTCTTTGAAGCAGATAGTGAAGTGTTGGGCTGTGTGAATTTGAGCACCTCCAGAATTAATGGAAGACTTGGGCACAGTCTGTATGATTCCTGTTGGTTGCTCTGTGCATCCCGGACATCCTAAGTTTGAGAGCATCTTACAGGAGGAAGAAGGTGGTGGCTGCCTTTTAAAACAGGCTGTTGCAGGCTTTGGGTATTAAAAGTTCTCTTTTTAGGATCTGCAGCCCAATGGAGCTTAGTCAATAGTTCCTTCTTTTGGGGACACAGAATTGAAGGCCTTTTTTGGAAAGGCTGCAGAATTGGTCACAGTACAGGTACTTCCCAGATGGAGCTGTTGGGCCTTCTTTCCATTCTTGACCCGTTTGCTGAGAACGCAAGCGCATTCAGGCTTCTCATTTATGTCAGCTTGGACTGACAACCATCAATTAAAGATGTTAGCCAAGTTAGCTTCTAGGCCTGCTTCTCTGGAGTATTTACTGCCACAGTTTGCTTGTTCCCTCTTTGGTAAAGAAAGATCGGGTGATTCCCTCAACATATTTCAGTGAGAGCAGAATAAAAAACTTGGTTTCTTATGCGACATTTCTCACTTCATCCATACAGACAGTCTTATACCACCTTTACTTTTTGCAATTCTTTTCAGTATGGAAAGGTTGGCAGTTCATCAGGGGCTGTTTTTATTCACATGAGACATGAGAACTGTTCCCTACCAGCAGAGGAGAAGTGGTTTCCCACTAACTTCCAGGATATCCAGAAAGTGTTAGTCTCAGTAGGTTGTGTAAGTG
>NW_009721904.1:970-1199 GCF_000703405.1 Apaloderma vittatum | reverse complement strand
CCCAGGTGTTAAATCACCTCGCTTGAATTGAGGCACAGAAGATGATGAGAGCCAGGGGGGACCTCGCCTGCATGGTGCTCAGCCTCGGCAGGGCCCTCAGCCTGTGGCCAAACATCTCTGCAGCAGGTCGAAACGAAGGAAGGAAAGCAGAGGGGCTAGGCACGCTGCTGGGAAAATCCCTCTTTCCAAAACCCCGTTTCCCTGGCTGTCGTGTGGGGGGGGGGGCTGG
>NW_009721904.1:0-836 GCF_000703405.1 Apaloderma vittatum | reverse complement strand
TGGCGCTCCACCCCCCTTTGCTTTCCCCCATCCGTGCCCGGTCCGGGCAGCCGCCTTGCTCTCATGCTTTTCCCACTTTCCCTTCTGTTCCGCAGCCTGGCCAACTCGCCCTCTCCTGGCTGATGCTTTTTTCCTTCCACCCATCTCAGCGCATTGGAGAGAGATGTCCGCTGTTCGCTCTGTCCTCTGTGCCCCCTGCCCGACGTCTGTGCTCTCCCCCCACCCAGGCTTCACCCTTTGCTCGACATCAAATTTCATCACCCCACTGCTGGCTCCCTTTTTTTTTTTTTCCCCTCCCCTCGCCAAGCAGCAGGGATGAGAAAGCCGATGAATCAGCCCTATTATGGATTCATGTGAATTCCCCCTTTCCCCAATGGTCACCCCGAACAGCCTCTGCCCATCTGCTGCTACATCACCCCGCTGCCTCTCAGCCACCCCCCGGCCTCACAGGCTGGTCTCAGACCCCCTCTCCCCAAACGAGCGGAAAACGTCATTAAAAAAAAAAAAAGAAAAAAAAAGCAGCAGAAAGGAAGCCCTCCACCCACACAACCACGGACACGCTCCCCGAGCTGCTGGGCTTGATTTTCCTCTGGTGACTGTGCCTGCTTTGGACCTGCCTTACTCGTTCTAAGTAAAGAAAAATGTGTCATTTCCAGGAGTGACTTATTACGAATGACACCATCACTGGGTTATGTGCTTCATGCCACAAAAACCTGTCAAGCACTTTTAGCAGGCTCCCATTTTAAGTGGTGATGGAGGGGAAGTTTCTTGATTCAACCCTTCGGTAATCTAGGTCATTCCAGGCTCGGCATATTTTTAAGCTGCTCCAGTTAAGA